>NW_027650026.1:0-32500 GCF_965287045.1 Carcharhinus amblyrhynchos | reverse complement strand
TGCTGCCCATGGGATCATGCTGTGCTTAAAAGACCCACAAAGAAAGCTGGAAAGGGAGACAGAGAGATTCTGGTTGGAGGTGAACAGAAATGGTGAGAATGTGAGATGGAGAGAGCAATACTGGGTGAAACAGAGAGAGAGATGAGGAGAAACATTAGCCCAGAGAGAACAGTTGGAGAGTGAGAGGGAAATGTGTGGTAAAGCTGTAATGTGAATGAAGAATGGAAAAAGATCAGAGAGAAATCCAGAGAGAGGGGAATAAAGCTGGTCAGATAGAGCGAGAGTTTAGGTAGAGTTAGATAGGGAAGCAAAGGGGAAAGCATAGAGAGAGGGAGAGGAGAAAGAAAAAGGAGACAGACAAAGGATACAATCTGGAAATTAGAAGCAGAAAACTGCGGGGGAGAGTGAGAATGGGGAGGAAATTTGGAGAGGGGAAGTTAAATAGAAAAATCCTGAACCGAACTCCAGCTCCATCAGCTGTCCAATCCAGGGAAGTATTCAATCCTGGGGTGGACTCTGATCATTGGGAGCAGGAAGGGATTGCAGATTCTATCTCTGTCCACCTTGGATCTAACTGGGAAACCCGTCCAGTCTGGACTAATCTGTAAAACAGATCAGCCGAGAAATCCAATCTCTCTGAAATATTTGAAGGATCAGAATGTGCAGTTGTCCTCCATCAAAGTGAGAGATGTGTAATCCAGAGCTCCCTGTCTCCCTGTCTCTATTTAACCAGCGCTGTTACATTGGTTACTTTCCAATCTGCAAGGATAATCTCCTCCACAATTCCTCCAAAAACACTGCCACCCCGGGAGCCCATGTTCATTGGATTGATGCTGAAATCCTCTCCTCACTGTCAGTTTCCATATGGAGAATGTTTGTGCACTAATTTCCCGGCTCTTATCCCTTTTTCATTGTTAGTTAATTTACTGGGAATTGTGATCCTGAGTCGGGGAAAGTGTGGCCTCTCCACCTGCACCACTCGCTACCTGGTGGCCATGGCAGTGGCGGATCTACTGTTCATCATCCTTAACCCCATTCTCACTGTGATAAATGGTTATTATTTCCCCCTGAATTTCATATTCCTCACCCCCGTGTGTCGTGTTCACACTGTCCTGTTGTCCGCAGTCACTGACTGTTCTGTCTGGTTCACCGTCACTTTCTCCTTTGATCGATTTGTGGCCATTCGCTGCCAGAAACTGAAAACTACATATTGCACTGGGAAAACTGCGGCTGTGGTTCTGGCAACAACTGGCATCCTGCTCTCTGTGAAAAACATCCCCTGGCACTTTACACTTGAACCTCGAATGATAATCAACAATGTCCAGTGGTTCTGTCAGACAAGGACAAGTGTTTTTACTGATCCTGGTTGGGTTGGATATTCCTGGTTTGATCGGATTTTAACCCCATTGCTCCCATTCGGTTTAATCCTGTTGATCAACGCTCTGACAGTCAGACACATTTCGGTGACCAGTCGAGTCCGGAAGGGACTGAGGGCTCAGACTCAGGGAGAGAATCGCAAAGACCCCGAGATGGAGAGCAGAAAGAAGTCAATGATTTTACTCTTCAGCATATCCGGAGCTTTCATTCTCCTCTGGGTGGTGTATATAATATTTTTTATCTATATGAAAGCAAAAGGATTAATTGCCCTCACTTTTCCTGAATTTACATTTCAACAAGTCGGATTTATGCTGCAGGATTTAAATTGCTGCACAAACACATTTATTTATGTGGTGACTCAATCCAAATTCAGAGAGCAGATCAGAATTGCGGTCAAATACCCAATTGCATCAATTATTCAATTAATGAAGAAACAAAATTGACTGACAGCCAATCACTGAGTGGGAACACTAACAGACCACCTCAGCCAATCAGAGACTGAATTGTAACTGACCACCTCAGCCAATCAGCCGCTGGATTGCTAACTGCCCCTCCCCCCCAGCCAATCAGGGAGGGCATTGCTAACTGACCACCTGAGAGACTGGACAGACAGTTGCACGAACCAGCCAGTTCGAGTTGCTGCTCGTTTCCCGACAACCAAATCCACCCAAGACTGGGCTCCGCACTGTGACAGCAGATGAGCCAATCAGAGGCTGGGATTTCTGAATGACAGTCAAATCATCCAATCAGAACATCAGCAGCTAAGGGCCATCCCAAGAACAAATCCAGGAGCTCCATTCGCTGAGTAACAGATGCTTTAACCAATCAGGAAACTGGTTTGTGTTTGTTTGTATCAGTGTCCGTGTTTGTGTCTGTCACTGTCTGTGTGAGAGTGAGTGTGTCTGTCACTGTCTGTGTGTGTGTGTCTGTCAAAGACTGTCTGTATGTCTGTCAGAGTCTGCATGTGGTGTGTGTCTGTCAGTGTCCATGTGTGTGTCTGTCAGAGTCTGTGTGTATGTCTGTCAGTCTCTGTGAGTGTGTACCTGTCAATGTCTATCTGTGCCTGCCTGTGTAGATATGTGTGGCTGTCACTGTCTATGTGTGTGTATCTGTCAATGTCTATGTATGTGATTGTCTGTGTGTCTGTCTGTCAGAGTCTGTGTGTGTGCCTCAGAGATTGTGCGTGTGGCTGTCAGAGTCGGTAGGGGCCTGTTAGAGTCTTTATGCATGTCTGTCAGTGTCTATGTGTGTGTGTATATCAGTTTCTGTGTATGTGTGTCTATCAGTGTGTATATCAGTGTGCGTCTATGTATATCTATCAGTTTTTATCAGTGTTTGTTTGTCCATCAGTGTGTACCTATGTCTGTATCTGTCAGTGTTTATGTGTGTGTGTGTGTGTGTGTCTGTCTGTCTGTCTTTGTCTATATATGTATGTCTGTCAGATTCTGTTTGTCTGTCAGTGTCTATGTGCGTGTGTGTGTCTGTCGGACTTTGTGTGTGTGTGTGTCTGTAGGTCAGTGTCTGTGTGTGTGTGTCTGCCAGTGTCTATGTGTGTACGTCTGTCAGAGTCCGTATGTGTATCTGTCAGTGTCTATGTGTGTGTGTCAGAATATGTGTATGTGTCTGCAGGTGTCTATGTGTGTGTGTGTGTCTCAGATTCTGTGTGTGTATGTGTCTGTAAGAGTCTGTGTGTGTGTATATCAATGTCTATGTATGTGTGTTTTTTCAATGCCTATGTGTGTGTCTGTCAGTGTATATGTGTGTGTGTTTGTGTATGGGCAGAGTCTGTCTCTGTGTCTGTTAGTGTCAATGTGTCTGTCTGTCTGTCTGTCTGTGTATGTGTGTGTGTATATGTCTGTCAATGCCTGGGTGTGTGTGCATCAGTGTCTATGTGTGCATCTGTGTGTGTGTATGTGTGTGTGTGTGTGTGTGTGTCAGTGTGTTTATCTGTGCTTGTATCAGTGTTTATCTGTGTGTATCAGTGTCAGTGTTGCAGCATGTGTGAATGTATCCGTGTGTGTCTATCCTTGTGTATCTGTGTGTGTCTATCGGTGTGTATCTGTGTGTATCTATTGGTGTGTATCTGTGTGTATCTATCGGTGTGTATCTGTGTGTGTGTGTGTGTCTGTCTGTCAGTGTCTATGTGTGTGTTTCTTTCAGAGTCTGTGTGGGTGTGTGTGTGTGTCTGTGTGTGTGTGTGTCTGTCAGTGTTTACTGTGTATGTCCATCAGAGTCCATGTGTGTGCCTGCCAGTGTCTATATGTGTGTCTGTCTGAGTCTGTATGTATGTCTGTGAAGTAGGGAAAAGCTGAATGCATTTTGTACCTGAAGGGAAAGGGTTAATAGATTTTGTACCGAGAATATGTCACAATCATAACCCTTCATCATGACTGATCTCCTTTAGCTTATATTGTTCCTGGTATTAATAGAAGTTATTTGTTCATGTCTTACAAGCTTTCACTTTCATTTGTATAAAGACAGATAGTTTAATGTGGCTATTATTTTGTAGACTTTGTAAATCTGACCTATTTGTGTTAGTTGGACATTGTTACACAGATGGTAGTTTACCAGCTGCTGATGGCAGATCGCGATCCCGGTTTTTAACAGGAAGAGTCCTGCTGGGACAGCCGCGATCACACAAGTAACTTCAAAGACAGGGATACCGGTACTGCTGCAGAAGGAATCCTGTGTCTGCAGGACTGTAATTCCTGAGGAACTCTGGGGCTGTGTCACCACCCAGGGAGAACTGGAGGTCTGGCAGGAATTGGAACTTGGAATCGTGATTCCTGCTGGAGCTCAGAATGGATAAATGTCCACTTGTGTTTGTGTTCGGGGAGAAGTCTGGTAAGACTTAATCGGAGCCAGTTTCTCCCCAAAGCTTTGAAATAAAAACCACTGTATTTTGACTCACTAACAGTCTTCGAGGTATTATTTTACCGACAACACTTGGTGCTGAAACCCGGGATCTGTTTGTGGGCTCAGGCTGAATGGCCACAATCTGGGTACTGGAATAGATCACCAAAATTAATAGGGTGAGTCAAACTACAGTGGGTAAGAGTGTTGGTGAGAGATTGTGTTGAGAGTCTGTGAGAGTGAAAGACGGCTAAACTGAACATAAACAGACAAGGAGGCAGTTGTCTTTAACACAGCTAGCCTTAGACTGGTTGTTAAGGGGGGAAATGCCCCAAGCGATGGTCAAGAGTTTGAAGTAGGTGTAAAAGACTGGAGAAAGGTGCCTGGAATGTGATCAGACGCAACGACGAAAGAGACTGTCAGTGATCACCCGAGTTGAAGGAAAAGCCATCTTAAGCTTAAGTTTAATAGTGTAAGTTTAACAGTGTAAGTTTAATAGTGTAAGTTTAACAGTATAAGTTTAACAGTGTAAGTTTAACAGTGTAAGTTTAATAGTGGAAGTTTAACAGTGTAAGTTTAATAGTGGAAGTTTAACAGTGTAAGTTTAATCGTGTAAGTTTAATAGTGTAAGTTTAATAGTGTAAGTTTACAATTGTAAGCGGTGGTACGGAGGGCACTGATCACCCCGAACAGGTATTACCGACTCTGATAAGAGCAGACTCGGATTGGGAGAGCGAGAGGGGAGATTAGAAGACTCCAGGTGGTGAGTATAAACTTATCTGTGTTATAGCGGGATCACAAGGACAGTGGGGAACCCCCGGGCTCCCTGATGAATGAATATTTAACTGAGAGGGATAAATTCATTAAACAGATGAAAAAAGAGGGGTGGGACTCATCTCATCCATCAGACCAACAAGGAAAATGGCTGGAAAAGGAAAAGAAAGATAGAACGAAGAAAATTGGAGTTCTCTTAGCTCACCAATTGGCCGGATTAATTGAACAAGTCTCAGTCTCGGATAAGAAATGGGCTGACGACAAAGGAAAAGTCAAACTGTTGGAATTACACAATAGAGAACTAGAAAAGAGAAACCAAATGTTGGAGGAGCCTGGTCGGGGATGCTTACCTCCCTATAGATCAGCCATAAAACCCACAGCACCCGGAAGAGACTTCAACCCTGATGGGGAAGAGGTCTATCATCTCGTTCCCATAACTCGGGGCGGGACACTGTCCGATATAAACCCTTTACCCCAGGAGGAGGACAACAAGTTATGGCTTCCCTGGGTAGCTCCAGCCCCAGAGTAACAAGGGCAAATTTTGGGCAGAATGAGACACCATTTGGGTTGGACACCAGTTAGGTTTGAGGGATATACACCAATTGGTACGGGCCGCTTGCCCACAGGACAAGTGGAGACTAACGGGTGACGGGGCGGACCAGACTAACACCACTGACCGAGCTCAGTTGGATTACCGAGGCAGAAGGTGGACATAGAACATAGAACATAGAACATTACAGCGCAGAACAGGCCCTTCGGCCCACGATGTTGCGCCGACCAGTTACAAAAGCAATGACCCACTAGCCTATACCAATCCCTTTTCGTCCATAAACCTATCCAGAGATCTCTTAAACGCCTCAAACTAGACGCATTTACAACTGTAGCAGGCAGGGCATTCCAATCCCTCACCACCCGCTGGGTAAAGAACCTACCCCTGACATCCGTCCTGTAGCTACCCCCCCTTAATTTAAAGCCATGCCCCCTCGTGCTAGCTTTCTCCATCCGAGGAAAAAGGCTATCACTATCCACCCTATCTAAACCTCTAATCATCTTATATGTTTCAATAAGATCCCCTCTTAGCCGCCTTCTTTCCAACGAAAACAACCCTAAATCCCTCAGTCTCTCCTCATAGGACCTCCCCACCATACCAGGCAACATCCTAGTAAACCTCCTCTGCACCCTCTCCAACGCCTCCACATCCTTCTTGTAATGCGGGGACCAGAACTGCACACAGTACTCCAAGTGCGGCCGCACTAGAGTAGTGTACAGTTGCAACATTACACTGCGACTCCTAAATTCAATCCCCCTACCAATAAACGCCAAGACACCGTACGCCTTCTTAACAACCTTATCTACTTGATTCCCAACTTTCAGGGATCTATGTACACACACACCTAGATCCCTCTGTTCATCCACACTATTCAAAGTCCTCCCGTTAGCCCTATACTCAACACATCTGTTGCTCCTACCAAAGTGAATTACCTCACACTTCTCCGCATTAAATTCCATCCGCCACCTCTCGGCCCAGCTCTGCAACCTATCTAAGTCTCCCTGCAGACTATGACACCCTTCCTCACAATCTACCACACCTCCAATTTTGGTGTCATCAGCAAATTTACTAATCCACCCAACTATACCCTCATCCAGATCATTAATAAAAATTACAAACAACAGTGGCCCCAAAACAGATCCCTGAGGCACACCACTCGTAACTGTACTCCATGATGAATATTTACCATCCACCACCACCCTCTGTCTCCTATCTGATAGCCAATTCCTGATCCAGCTTCCTAGATTACCCACAATCCCATACATCTGCATTTTCTGCAGAAGCCTACCATGGTGAACCTTATCGAACGCCTTACTAAAATCCATGTATACCACGTCAACTGCCTTGCCCCCATCCACCTCTTTGGTCACCTTCTCAAAAAACTCAATAAGGTTAGTAAGGCACGACCTACCCGCTACAAAACCATGCTGACTATTTCTAATCAATTCATTACACTCCAAATAACTATAAATCCTATCCCTAATAATTTTTTCTAAAACCTTGCCCACAACAGAAGTAAGACTCACCGGTCTATAATTCCCGGCAAAGTCTCTGTTCCCCTTCTTAAACAATGGGACAACATTCGCTATCCTCCAATCCTCCGGCACTACACCAGAGACCAATGACGACCTGAAGATCTGAGCCAGAGGCTCTGCAATCACCTCTCTAGCCTCCCAGAGAATCCTAGGGTAGATCCCATCCGGACCAGGGGACTTATCTATTTTCAGCCCCTCAAGAATTTCCAGCACATCCCCTTTATCAACCGTAATACTGTCTATTTTACACCCCTGCAACCCAATGTCCTCCTCAGCTATATTCATGTCCCCCTGCGTGAACACCGAAGAGAAATATTGGTTCAATACTTCTCCAATCTCCTCCGGTTCCACACACAACTTCCCCCTGCTGTCTGTAACTGGCCCTAATCTTGCCCTGACCAACCTTCTGTTCTTGACATACCTATAGAACGCCTTAGGATTCTCCTTAATCCTATCAGCCAAAGTCTTCTCATGTCCTCTTTTAGCCCTTCTCAACTCACTCTTCAACTCCCTCCTAGCCAATCTAAAGCTTTCTAGTGCACTATCTGAGCCCTCCAATCTCATCCGAACATAAGCCTCCTTTTTCTTTTTAACCATCGACTCAACTCTTTTAGTGCACCACGGTTCCCTAGATCTACCAAATCCACCATGCCTGACAGGGACATACCTATCAAGGACTCGCAGTAGCTGCTCCTTGAAAAAACTCCACATTTCAGACGTTCCCAGTCCCTGTAATCCCCTAATCCAATCCATGCTTCCTAATTCACTCCTGATAGCCTCATAATCGCCCTTACCCCAGCTAAAATTGCTGACCCGAGGTTCATGCCTATCTCTTCCCATCACTAAGGTGAACGTAACCGAATTGTGGTCACTATCACCAAAATGCACACCAACTTCCAAGTCTAGCACCTGGTCTGGCTCATTTCCCAGCACCAAATCCAATATAGCCTCACCTCTAGTTGGCCTGTCTACATACTGAGACAAAAAACCATCCTGCACGCTTTGTACAAACACTGACCCCTCTAGCGAGCTAGAACTATAGCAACTCCAATCAATATTCGTAAAGTTAAAGTCCCCCATAACAATTACCCTATTACTTTCACTCCTAACCAGGATTGTCTCCGCAATCCTTTCCTCAACCTCTCTAGAACTTTTAGGAGGTCTATAAAAGACTCCCAACAGGGTGACCTCTCCTCTCCTATTTCTAATCTCCGCCCATACTACCTCAACTGACAAGTCCTCATCAAACTTTCTCTCCGACACTGTGATACAGTCCTTGACTAGCAATGCTACCCCACCCCCCCTTCTACCTTCTTCTCTACTCCGACTAAAGCATTTGTACCCCGGAACCTGCAACATCCATTCCTGACCCTGCTCTATCCATGTCTCAGAAATGGCCACAACATCAAAGTCCCAGGTACTGATCCACGCTGCAAGTTCATCCACTTTATTGCGAATACTCCTCGCATTAAAGTACACGCATTTCAAACCCTGCTCCACCCCACCCCCACTATGCCGTGCCTTGCATTCCCCAACTATGCCCCCCTCACTTTCACCCCCTTTCCTCACTATCCCACCCCCCCTCCGAATCAGTTTAAACCTTCCTGCATCGCTTTTGCAAATTTACCCCCCAGGATATTGATTCCCCTCTGGTTCAGGTGTAGACCATCCCTCTTATAGAGGTCCCACCTTCCCCAGAATGAGCCCCAATTGCTCAAGTACCTGAACCCCTCCCTCCTGCACCATCCCCTCAGCCACGAGTTCAAACTTTCCCTCTCCCTATTCCTCTCTAAACTATCCCGTGGCACAGGCAAGAGTCCAGATATAACTACTCTTTCTGACTTCGCCTTTAGTTTCCACCCCAACTCCATAAATCTTTGCTTAATATCCCCTTCCCTTAATCTCCCTATGTCATGTGTCCCCACATGAACTATAACTTGGGGTTGATCTCCCTCTCCCCTAAGAGTCCTGAATACTCTGTCCGATACATCCTGGACCCCAGCCCCTGGTAGGCAACACACCAGCCCAGAGTCCCTACCCTTACCTCCAACTCTCCTATCCGTCCCCATAACTGTGGAGTCCCCAATCACGAGGCCCAATCTCTTACCCCTAACCACCTGAGGCTTGCCAATAGGCTCACCCCCAGAGACCTGCTCCCTTTGGCTATCCCCAGTTGATTTCTCCTCAACTGTAGCCTCCAGGACCGAAAACCTATTTTGGAGGGGAACAGCCCCAGGGGATTGTCCCCCCAACTGCTTTTTGCCCCTCTTCCTGGCAGTGACCCAAGACTTATTCCTAGGAGTGACTATCTCCTTATAACTCCTTTCTATGTCCTGCTCCACTTCCCGAATTATACGGAGCTCCTCTAATTCCCCTTCCAGCTCCTTTACACGCTCCTCCAGAAACTGCAATCTAACACACTTCCCACAAGTAAAATCACCTGAAACACTGTGGGAGTCCCTCACTACATACATCCCACAGGAGATGCAGCTTACAGCCTGAACTGCCATCCCTGAATCAATTACCAGCAGAAAAGTAAAAATATAAAAAAAAAACTTCCCTCACACTTATAATTTAGGTTAGAGGAGGTGGAAGGGTGGGATTCTCTACCAGTGTAGACATATGCAATAGAGACAAGCGCCAAGATTGATGCAATGGTGGAACCATTTAATCGGTTTAAGGCAGAAGTCAAACGAGTCTTAGGCAATGCACCAACCAACTGGCCCAGAATTACCAGTACTAAACAGCAAAGGGGTGAAGAAGCTTGGGAATTTGGGGAGCGACTCTTTAGAGTTTATCATGAATGTTCGGGAGTGTCCGACCCCTGCCCAAACAGATAGAACTTTTTTTACAAGCATTTAAAGACAGGATGTCACCAAAAAACCCTTAAAATGGGAATTCTGAGTACGCAGAACTCTGATGAATTAGTAGAATGGGCATCTGGAATTCGAGATGGACCAGATTCGAGATCCTAAGGAGAAATCTTCTTAGGTTTTGTATTTCAGTGTGTTTGTGGGATCTGGTCGCTTGTCAAATGCAGATGGTTGTTGTTGTGTTAAATTGAGAACAAAGAGTTGTTACAACCTATTTGTTCTTGTGGAATATTTATTGCAGGTAATAAATGCAATGATTTACACTTTGTGTTTACTTCAAAGGGACTGGGGAAGTGTTAAAACTGTTAAAATTAAAGTATAAGATTTCTTGAATTTACTTCTGTTCTGAGATTAATTACAGTTTGGAAGAATGAAGACGACTGTCTTAATCTGTTTTCTTTGTTTCTTTCAGTGTTTTATTTTAATGTTCTTTCCCTAATTGTGATTTTACAACAGTGGGTTTGATACAGAGTTTAAGTAAAAATTGGAAAGTAAACTGAATTTTCAAAATCAAGGTATATAAAGTAAAGTTTGAGATAATAACCAGTTTGAATTTTGAATAATCTGGGTTCAAATTTTGTTAGGAAAGGATTTAAACCTTAGAAGGAACCATGTGCTCTTTCCTTTGTCTTGAAAAATTCATTTGAGACTAACCTAATTCATTTGGCTCCGAGCTGAAAGCATTTGTGTTGTAAGTAGATGGTTCAAGAATGACAAGCAAGATTGTTTATCACAACCTAGTGATAACTGAGACTAGAAGAGTTCATTCAGATTTTCTCATTGTTAACTTTCAAATTAAAGTGATTGGTTACACTTAAGTGTTACAGTTTCTGACATTTTAATTGATAGAATAAATTGAGTGCACAAAATAAACAACTTATAAATGGGAAATTGCCTGAACTTACAAGAGGTAAATAAGTTTAATTTTGACAAATAAAGAGTAATGGAAATAAAGTCTGTATAGATTTTATGTTTCAGAGAGAGGTGTTCTCAGTTTATGGTGTAACCATTTGAATGTGAGACAATTTTACAAAGGAATATCTGTTCTTTACTCAGAGGGTAGTAAGGGTGTGGAATGCCCTGCCTGCAGCAGTTGTGGACTCACCAACTTTAAGGGCGTTCAAATGGTCCGTGGACAGGCATATGGATAACATTGGAATAGTTTAGGTTAGAGGGTCATTAGATTGGTTCCACTGGTCGGCGCAACACCGAGGGCCGAAGGGCCTGTACTGCGCTGGAATGTTCTATATTTGTTTTGTGACTTTCCTACACTGAGTAAATGTTATCTGTGCTAATCCTTATGTTCACATGTAAAGTTTGGTGATTTGATGTATGTAAATGCTAATACGTTGGGAGTTAATTTTCCTGAGAAGTTAAGGGCTCTGGAGAGTGTCAATGACTTTACAACAGATGATGGGATTTTTCCTTGTATTGATTTACTTGGGAATATAAAAGGCTTAAAGGGAAACAAACCAACCATTTGTGCAAATTATGTTATTCATAACTAAATTGGTAAAATAGACAGAATGATGGAAGAGTTTCTTCTATAATTTGTTAAAGAGATGGAAAACATTTGAATTACTTTTAATTTGTACTTTGGTTACACTGTGTTAATCGGGCCATGAAACCATAGCATGTGTACGCTAGAAGGTGATAGATTTGGGACTGTGACTGTGCAAGTTTAAATCTAAAATGGTAACAGTGACGAAAGGTGTTTACTATGCAAATTTGGATCATTTTTAAATGACGAATACCTTCGAGAGTTAAACCTATCTTTTTGGTGCATGACCCTGCAAAGTCCAAATTTAAATGTTATTTCCTTTTGCATTTGTATCAATGATTTATTATTGTCCTGTGTATCATTCTGTTTAGAATATGTGATGACTTGTATTTGTAGAGTGTTGTTGTCTGTAACTTCTGGAATATGGATATGTTATGGGGATGTATTATTACTGTCCATGCCAATGTCTAGGCCTTGCTTGACTGGGGGATGGCTGACAGACACGGGTCCTGAGTTTGTGATCCATCATGCTTCACATTCAGGATGAAAGGGAGACCTGTGTGCCTCCAGTGTCTACAGACATGGCCCATACCCAGAGATCGGTGTGGCAGCACCCGACTGAAATCTTATCGATCGGGGGATCAAGTCCTGATCGATTGATTGGCAATGACCAAAAGGGGCGTGAAACCAAACCAAGAACAAGTTAAAGTGATGGTGACCATCGCCAGCGATGACCAGCAGTTGGAAAGCCACCACACCCGAGAAGGAAGGGAAACCAAAGCCAGAGGACAACAGAGACCGATGCACAGATAAAGGCCAGTGTTTGCTTGGGTCATGCAAGGTTAAGTAAAGGTCTTGGATTGGATTTGAACTTTGGTATTTCCCTGTAAGATAACATATTGTTGGTTGAGTTGGTGCTTATTGATTGTGTGGGCGCACAGAACCCCAAGTTGTCTTTTGTTTTTTTAACTGGGGTGGATCCATATGCTGCTAACATTTGGCTTTGGACTGGTGATGGGGCCATGCTTGGGCCTGGCCCTGACCAAAAGGGGGGAGTGAAGTCGGGAAAAGCTGAATGCATTTTGTACCCGAAGGGAAAGGGTTAATAGATTTTGTACCGAGAATATGTCACATCATGACTGATCTCCTTTAGCTTATATTGTTCCTGGTATTAATAGAAGTTATTTGTTCATGTCTTACAAGCTTTCACTTTCATTTGTATAAAGACAGATAGTTTAATGTGGCTGTTATTTTGTAGACTTTGTAAATCTGACCTATTTGTGTTAGTTGGACATTGTTACACAGATGGTAGTTTAACAGCTGCTGATGGCAGATCGCGATCCCGGTTTTTAACAGGAAGAGTCCTGCTGGGACAGCCACGATCACACAAGTAACTTCAAAGACAGGGATACCGGTACTGCTGCAGAAGGAATCCTGTGTCTGCAGGACTGTAATCCCTGAGGAACTCTGGGGCTGTGTCACCACCCAGGGAGAACTGGAGATCTGGCAGGAATTGGGACTTGGAATTGTGATTCCTGCTGGAACTCAGAATGGATAAATGTCCACTTGTGTTTGTGTTCGGGGAGAAGTCTGGTAAGCCTTAATCGGAGCCAGTTTCTCCCCAAAGCCTTGGAATAAAAACCACTGTATTTTGACTCACTAACAGTCTTCGATGTATTATTTTACCGACAACAGTCTGTGGCTATATGTGAATGTGTCTCAGTGTCTATGTGTGGGGCTGTCTGTCTCTATCTGTGTGTCTGTCAGAGTCTATATGTGTGTGTGTGTGTGTGTGTGTGTGTATCTGTCAGAGTCAGTATGTGTGTGTCAGTGGCTGTGTGTGTGTCTGCCAGAATCTATGTGTGTGTGTGTCAGTGTCTGTGTGTGTGTGTGTCAGTGTCTATGTGTGTATATCTGTCAGTTTCTGTGTGTGTATCTGTCAGTGTCTATGTATTTGCCTGTCAGAGACTGTTTGTCTCTGTCAGTATCTATATGTGTGTATGAGTCGGAGTCTGTGTGTATGTCTGTCAGACTCTGTGTGTGTATCTGTTGGAGTCTGTGTGTCTGTGTTCATGATGTGGGTATGCTGGCGTTGGACTGGGGTAAACACAGTAAAAAGTCTGACAACACCAGGTTTTAGTCCAACCGATTTATTTGATAGTAAATTCACTAACTTTCGAGGCTTCCCTCTTCTTCAGGTGAATGGAGAGTTCTGGCCTCAGACAGAGCATATAAAGCACAGACAGTTTAGAGATTACTGATTAAAATGCGATTCCTTACACCTAACCTGCTGTTCAAGACCTGAAGTGGCTGATAATGTGAGTGGAAGGAGCACTGATCACAGTTTAAAGAGATGTGTATTGTCTCCAGACAGTACAGTAAGTGAGGTTTTGCAAACCCAGGCAAGTCACGGGGGTTACAGATAGTGCGACATGAACCCAAGATCCCTGTTGAGACCGTCCTCATGTGTGCGGAACTTGGCTATCAGTCTCTGTTCAGCGACTCTGCGCTGTCGTGTGTCGTGAAGGCCGCCTTGGAGAATGCTTACCCGAAGGTCAGAGGCTGAATGCCTGTCACATGTGAGTTTACTATCAAATAAATTGGTTGGACTTAAACCTGGTGTTGTCAGGCTTCTTACTTTGTGTTTATGCGTGTGTGTATTTGTGTGTGTTTCTGTCAGAGCCTGTCTGTATTGTGTCTGTCAGTGTCTAGGTGTGTGTTTAGATGTGTGTGTGTGTTTGTGTGTGTCTGTCTGTCAGTGTCTGTGTGTGGGTGTGTGTCTGATAGTGCCTAAGTGTGTGTCTGTCAGAGTCTGTATGAGTGTCAGAGTCTGTGTTTGTGTGTGTGTGTGTGTGTGTCAGAATCAATGTGTATGTGTTTCTGTCAGTGTTTATGAGTGTGTGGCTGTTAGAGTCTTTGAGTGGGTCTGTCAGCGTCCGTTCATTTGTATGTGTCTGTCAGAGTCTGTGTGTTTGTGCACAACAGTGTCTATGTGTGTGTGTCTGTCTGTCTGTCTGTCAGAGTCAGTATGTATGTCTGTCAGGGTGTTTGTGT
Organism: Carcharhinus amblyrhynchos; assembly: GCF_965287045.1. NCBI lineage: Eukaryota > Metazoa > Chordata > Chondrichthyes > Carcharhiniformes > Carcharhinidae > Carcharhinus > Carcharhinus amblyrhynchos. The sequence continues at coordinate 17,983 of NW_027650026.1, read as the reverse complement.
GTGCGTCTATCAGAGTCTGTGTGTGTGTCTGTCAGTCTCTATGTGTGTGTGCCTGTTAGAGTCTGTGTGTCTGTTGGCGTCTATGTGTGTGTATCTGTCAGAGTCTGTGTGTGTGTCCGTCAGTGTCTATGAGTGACTGTCTGTCAGTGTCTGTGTGTATTTGTTAGTGCCTCTGTGTGTGTGACTGCCAGAATCTGTGTGTCTGTCTATCAGTGTCTATATGTGTGTGTCTGTCTGTCAGAGTCTGTGTGTGTGTGTGTGTGTGTGTGTGTTTGTTTCTGTGAGTGTCTATGTGAGTGCGTCTTTCAGATTCTGTGTATGTGTCTGTCAGTGTCTGTGTGTGTGTGTGTGTGTGTGTGTGTTTCTGTGTGTCTATGTGACTGTGTCTGCCAGAGTCTGTGTCTGTGTCTGTCAAAGTCTGTGCATGTGTGTGTGTGTGAATGTCTATGTCTGTGTCAATGTGCATCACTGTGTGTGTGTGTGTGTGTGTGTCTGGGCCAGTGTGTGTAGCTGAGTTTGTATCTGTGTGTGTGTGTATCTGTGTGTGTGTGTGTTTGCAGTTTGTGTCAATTTGTGGTCCCTCGGTCCTCTGAGGGGTTAAACGTCCTCCTGAAGCTGAGCCGAACCCTTTTAAATCACGGCACTGTCTGTAAGGACAGAAAAGAGCTGATGTTTAATTCCAGGTGACCGTTTGTCAAAGCTTCCAACTTTTAGCTTTAACAAAAGTTCATCTGGACTTGAAACGTCAGCTCTTTTCTCTCCTTTCAGATACTGCCAGACCTGCTGAGATTTCCCAGCGTTTTCTCTTCTGGTTTCAGATTCCAGCATCTGCAGTAATTTGCTTTTATCCTTTTTAAAAACAAAATCCTTTTACGCACAGATATATTATAGACACTGATACACACAAGAGAGAGAGAGAGAGAGGCTGATAGACATTGAGAGAGAGAGCGAGAGAGTGTGAGCAAGAGAGAGAGTGCGAAAGAGAGAGAGAGCGCGAGAAAGAGAGAGACAGAGGGAGGGAGTGAGGAAGACAAAGGGAGGCAGACAGATGGCGAGACAGAGAGGCTGGGAGTGAGAGATAGAGCGAGAAAGGGAGAGCCTGAGAGAGAGAGAGAGAGAGAAAGCGACAGAGATAGGGCGAAAGAGAGATTGAGAGATAGAGGGAGAGCAAGAGAGAGAGAAGTGAGAGAGATAGAACGAGAGAGAGAGAGAGAGAGCAAGTGAGAGCGAGTGAGAGCAAAAGCGAGAGAGAGAGTGACAGAGAGAGAGAGATGGGGCAGAAACAGTGACAACCACCCTCACTCCTCCGTAGGAATTAGAGACAAAAGTCTGAAGTTCTAAAACTGAATAGTAAAGGCCTCTGTGTATTCTATTTAGTAATTAGGTTCATTGCTCTGTTATTGGACAACAAATTTGATGAAATTGGGCACACAATATGGAAGCAGACTAAAGATACACTCAGAGCCTCTCCACTAAAAATCACAAAGTAACAGACACCGATCAGTCGGCAAGAGCTTTTAGAATGTAAATGAGGGCTGGGACATAAGGGAAGGTGGACAGGACAGGAACTAAATCCCCACCCCATCAAAACCAGCACTTCTAAAACAGTCAAACAACCCATGGAGACACCTGAAATTAGCATCGTTAAGGAAACATTCCTGGCCCCTCAAAACCTCTTCTGAGATCAATGACACACCGACGGTTCAAACCCCGGAGAATCTAGACAATTAAATAACCAATCAGACAAAACAATTAACACACACCAAAAACAATTCCCTCAACACTGGGAAACATCGAGACGAGACGGCTAAGGTCGAATATAGGCCGGTGAGTTTGACATCGCTGGTAGGAATGTTGTTGGAAAAAATTCTTAGGGATAGGATGTATGAGCATTTGGAGCGTTGAGATCTGATTAGGGATACGCAGCATGGCTTTGCTCAGGGGAAGTCTTGCCTTACGAATCTGGTAGAATTCTTTGAGGAGGTGACAAAAATGGTCGACGATGGACGAGCCGTTGATGTCGTCTATATGGATTTCAGTAAGGCGTTTGACAAAGTCCCTCACGGTAGGTTGGTAGAAAAGGTTAAGGCACATGGGAGACAGGGACAGGTATCTAGATGGATTGAAAACTGGCTGGGTAACAGGAGACAGAGAGTAGTAGTGGAAGGGTCCTTTTCTAGCTGGAGGTCTGTCACCAGTGGTGTGCCACAGGGCTCAGTACTGGGACCTCTTCTCTTCGTAATATATATAAACAACTTGGAAGAGGGTGTACGTGGTGTGATCAGCAAGTTTGCAGATGACACAAAGATGGCGGGCAGTGAGGAGGATTGTCAGGTGATACAGGATATAGATAGGTTGGTATACTGGGCAGGTAGATGGCAGATGGAATTTAATCCTGACAAATGCGAGGTGATGCATTTTGGAAGGAATAATGCAGGGAGGAGTTACATGATAAAGGGAAGCCAGTTAAGAGTACAGAAATGCAGAGGGACCTGGGAGTGCAAGTGCACAAGTCTCTGAAGGTGGCAACCCAGGTGGAGAAGTTGCAAAGAAAACTTATGTATGTTAGCCGTTACAGGAAGGGGTATTGAGTATAAGAGCTGGCGTCTAATGCTACAGTTGTACAGAACATTGGTTAGACTGCATTTGGAGTACTGCGTCCAGTTCTGGTCACCTTACTACCAGAAGGACGTGGAGACCCTGGAGGGTGTGCAGAGGAGGTTTCCCAGGATGCTGCCTGGTATGGAAGGACTGGGGTATGAGGAAAGATTGGGTAAACTGGGGCTCTTTTCCTTAGAAAGACGCAGATTAAGGGAGGATCTGATAGAGGTGTATAAAATAATGAAGGATATAGATAGAGTAAACAGTGGCAGGATTTTTCCTGGATTAGAGACAAATATCACCAGGAGTCATGAGCTTAGGGTGAGGGGGGAGATGTGCAATTTGGATACTAGAGGGAGGTTTTTCACGCAGAGGGTCGTGGGGGTATGGAATGCGCTACCAAGTAAGGTGGAGGAGGCAGGAACGCTGGACTTGTTTAAGGGTTACTTAGATAGACACATGAGTGAAACAGGGATGGAGGGTTATGGGAGACGGTTTTAAATAAGGGTCAGAGCCTCGGGACGTTACTGGAAATCTAATGCTACCTGTTGATGTTTTGTCTCTTTTACTCTGCAGGTGTGTCGGTCCACCTTGTTGTCTAACGGGGGACATGCACACGGTGGGTCGTGCGTGGGCTGCTCTTGGATGTTTCGAGAGTGGCCTAGTACTTCACACCGTTGTGTGGGCTTAAAACTGGACCAGCAGACGGGCACCACAACAGCTCAGTGACTATCACTGCTAGCTGTGCAGATACATGGATTTGGGCCGGTGTCTGTGGGAGTTTGCGCATTCTCCCCGTGTCTGCGTGGGTTTTCTCCGGGTGCTCCGGTTTCCTCCCACACCCCAAAGATGTGCTGTTAGGCTGATTGGTGTAACAAATTGACCCTGCACTATTCTCCCCTGAATCTGGTTTCCAGTGGGGGTCCCATACACACACACGGGGCAAGGGTGGAGGAGGGAAACCACATTGTTAAGATGGCGGTGTGGGCTCGGTGGGCCGAAGGGCCTGTTTCCCGGGCTGGGTTGTTCTTTGTTCTTAATTGAGAGGGGAGACGAAGGGGATTTTAACGTGTCCAATTCTCCTCATCCACACTGTGGGAGGCGGAAGTTCATTCAGTGCAGCCAATCCTCATCTCACACACGTCAAACACTCAGGGGCAATTTAACACGGCCAGTCCACATCTCGTTCATGTCCTGGAACATCACCAACCGTGACCCCCCTCCCCATCCCTCACCCCTCCCCATCGCTCACCCCTCCCTATCCCTCACCCCTCACCATCCCTCACCCCTCACCGTCCCTCACCCCTCCCCATCCCTCACCCCTCACCGTACCTCACCCCTCCCCATCCCTCACCCCTCACCGTACCTCACCCCTCACCATCCCTCACCCCTCACCGTCCCTCACCCCTCACCGTACCTCACCCCTCACCGTCCCTCACCCCTCACCGTCCCTCACCCCTCACCGTCCCTCACCCCTCCCCATCCCTCACCCCTCACCATCCCTCACCCCTCACCATCCCTCACCCCTCCCCATCCCTCACCCCTCACCGTCCCTCACCCCTCACCATCCCTCACCCCTCACCGTCCCTCACCCCTCACCGTCCCTCACCCCTCCCCGTCCCTCACCCCTCACCGTCCCTCACCTCTCACCGTCCCTCACCCCTCCCCATCCCTCACCCCTCCCCATCCCTCACCCCTCACCGTCCCTCACCCCTCCCCCTCCCTCACCCCTCACCATCCCTCACCCCTCCCCCTCCCTCACCCCTCACCATCCCTCACCCCTCCCCCTCCCTCACCCCTCCCCCTCCCTCACCCCTCACCGTCCCTCACCCCTCACTAACCCTAACCCCTCACCGTCCCTGACCCCCTCGCCCCTCACCATCTCTGACCCCTGACGAACCCTGATTCCTCAACCCTTCAACATCCCTGACCCCTGACCCCTCACCATCCCTGACCCTTAACCCGCACCTTCCTGACCCCTCACCCTTTACCAGCCTTGACCCCTCACCCCTCACAATCCCTCACCCCTCACCATCCATCCCTGACACGTCACCCTTCACCATCCATTAGGAGTCCCCCTAATTGACACTCCTAATTGACAGGTGTGTCGGTCCACCTTGTTGTCTAATGAGGGACATACACACGGTGGGTCGTGCGTGGGCTGCTCTTGGAGGTTCCGGGAGTGGCCGAGTACCTCATGTCGGTGTGTGTGTTTGATCCTGGACCAGCAGACGGGCACCGCAACAGCTCAGTGACTATCACTGCGAGCTGTGCAGATACATGGATTTGGGCCTGTGTCTGTGTGGAGTTTGCGCATTCTCCCCGTGTCTGCGTGGGTTTCCTCCGGGTGCTCCGGTTTCCTCCGACACCCCGGGGATGTGCTCTCAGGCTGATTGGTGTAACAAATTGACACTATTCAAATGCGAATCCTTTATTTACAGTATTTGAATTCAGCAATCCTGTTTCGATGTTTTCGAGTGTTGGAGCAATTGTTTTAAGTGTGTGTGTTAATGGTTTTTGTCTGGCTGGTTATCATTGGTCTGGCATCGCTGGGGTTTGAACCATCGGTGTGTTATTGATCACAAGAGTTTTGAGGGGCCGGGGGACGCTTCCTTAACTGTGTTAATTTTAGGTGTCTCCATGGGTTGTTTGACTGGTGAGGAAGTGCTGATTTTGATGGGGTGGGGATGTGTTCTTTAATGTAGTTCCTGTAGGTGCCATCCTGTCCAATTTCCCTTCTGTGCGAGCCCTCATTTGCATTCTAACAGCTCTTGCCGACTGATCAGTGTCTGTTACTTTGTGATTTTAGTGGAGGGCTCTGAGGATAACTTTCATTTGCTTCCACTTTGTGTGACCAATTTCATAAAATTTGTTGTCCGATAACACCCGGAACCGAACCCAAACCCAATCCCTAACCCTATCCTTAACTCTAATGCTAAACCTAACCCTAACCTAAATCTAACCCTAACCCTAAGCCTATCCCTAACCCTATCCCTAACTCTAAACCTAACCCTATTCCAACCCCTAAGTCTAACCCTCACCCTAACCCTAACTCTAACCCTCACCCTAACCCTAACTCTCACCCTCACCCTAACCCTAACTCTAACCCTAACCCTAACCCTAACTCTAACCCTAACCCTAACCCTAACTGTCATCCCAACCCTAACTCTAGTGTGAACCTGAACCTACCCTAACTCTAACTCGAACACTAACCCAATCCCTAAACATAACGCTAACTCTAACACTAACGCTAACTCTAACCTAACTCTAATCCTAAATATAATCCTAACCTTAACCCTAACTCTAACCCTAATTCTAATCCTAATCCTATCCCTAACCCTAACTCTAACCCTAACCCTAACTCTAATCCTAACCCTAACCCTAACCCTAACTCTAACCTTAACTCTAACCCTAACTCTAACCCTAACCCGAACACAAAACCGAATCCAAACACTAACCCTAACTCCAACCCTAACCCTAACCCTAACTCTAATCCAAACCCTAACCCTAACCCAAACCTTCACTCTAACCCGAACCCTAACACAAACCCAAACACTAACCCTAACTCTAATCCTAACCCTTACTCTAATGCTAACCCTAACCTAACCCTAAACGAAACTCTATCCCTAACCATAACCCTATCCCTAACCCTAACACTAACTCTAACGCTAACCCTTACCCTAAACCCAACCCTAATCCGAACCACAATGCAAACCCTAACCCGAACCCTAATGCTAAATCCTAACCGGATCATTAACCCTAAACCTAACCTTAACCCTAATCTAAGCCCCTAACACTAACTCCAACCCTAATCGCTAACCATAACAGTAAAACTAACCCTAACTCTCAGTCTAATCCCCAACCCTAACCCTAACCCTAACAGCAAAAGCTAACACTAACCCTAACACGAACCCGAACCCTAACACCAATTCTAATCCCAACGCGAACTCTAATGCTAACCCTAACCTACCCTAACTCTAACCCAAACAATAACCAGAAGCCTATTCCAAACCCAAACCCTATCCCTAACCCTATCTCTAAACCTAACACTAACTCTAACCCTAACTGTAATCCTAACCCTAACCCTAAATCGAACCACAAGCCTATCCCCTAACTCTAATCCTAACCCTAGCCCTAACGCAAACACCTAAACCTAACTCTAACCCGAACCCGAACACTAAATCTAATGCTAACCCTAGCCCTAAACCTAACCCTAACTCTAACCTGAATCTAAACCCTTACCCTAACTCGAACCCAGACCCTAATCCTAACACTAAGACTAACCCTAACCCTAACTCTAATCCTAACCCTAACCCTAATCCTAACCCTAACCCTAAACTTAAACCTAACTCTAAACCTAACCCAACCCATAACTCTAACCGTAACCCAAACCCTAACTTGAATGCAAACCCTAACCTAACCCGAACTCTAACGCTAACCCTGACTCCATCCCGAACCCTATCCCGATCCCTAACCCTATCTCTAACACTAACGCTAAATCTAACCCTAACCCTAACCAAACTCTAACCCTAACTGTACTCCTATCCCTAACCCTAAATCTAACCCAAACCCTAACCCCAACCCTATCCGTAACTCTAATCCTAACCCTAACCCTAACTTTAATCCTAACTCTAAGCCTAACCCAAACCCTAACCCGAACGTGAAACCGAACCCGAACTCTAACCCTAACTATAACCCTAACCCTAAGTCGAATGCTAACCCTAACCTAACCTTAACACTAACCCGAACACTAACCCTAATCCTATCCCTAAACCTAACCCTATCCCGATTCTTAGCCCTAACTCTATCCCTAACCTTAACATTAACTCTAACGCTAACCCTAACCCTAACTCTAACCCTAACCCTATCACTAACGCTAACCCTAACCCTATCCCTAACTCTAATCCTAATCCTATCCCTAACTCTAATCCAAATCCTAACCCTAACCTGAACTCTAACCCGAACTGCAGCAGGCGACGGTGCAGAGGGACCTCGGGGTCCTTGTGCATGAGTCGCAAAAACCCAGCCTGCAGGTGCAGCAGGTGGTCAGGAAGGCCAATGGGATGCTGGCCTTCATAGCGAGGGGGATTGAATATAGAACATAGAACATAGAACATTACAGCGCAGAACAGGCCCTTCGGCCCATGATGTTGCGCCGACCAGTTAAAAAACACTGACCCACTAATCTAAACCAATCCCTTTTCATCCATAAACCTATCCACGGATCTCTTAAACGCCCCCAAACTAGGCGCATTTACAACCGCAGCAGGCAGGGCATTCCAATCCCTCACCACCCTCTGGGTAAAGAACCTACCCCTGACATCCATCCTATAACTACCCCCCCCTTAATTTAAAGCCATGCCCCCTCGTGCTAGCTTTCTCCATCCGAGGAAAAAGGCTATCACTATCCACCCTATCTAAACCTCTAATCATCTTATATGTTTCAATAAGATCCCCTCTTAGCCGCCTTCTTTCCAGTGAAAACAACCCCAAATCCCTCAGCCTCTCCTCATAGGACCTCCCCTCCATACCAGGCAACATCCTGGTAAACCTCTTCTGCACCCTCTCCAAAGCCTCTACATCCTTCCTACAATGTGGGGACCAGAACTGCACACAGTACTCCAAGTGCGGCCGCACCAGAGTTGTGTACAGTTGCAACATGACGCTGCGACTCCTAAATTCAATCCCCCTACGAATAAACGCCAAGACACCGTATGCCTTCTTAACAACCTTATCTACTTGATTCCCAACTTTCAGGGATCTATGTACACATACATCTAGATCCCTCTGCTCATCCACACTATTCAAAGTCCTCCCGTTAGCCCTATACTCAACACATCTGTTATTCCTACCAAAGTGAATTACCTCACATTTCTCTCCATTAAACTCCATCCGCCACCTCTCGGCCCAGCTCTGCAACCTGTCTATGTCTTCCTGCAAACTATGACACCCTTCCTCACAATCTACCACACCTCCGACTTTGGTGTCATCAGCAAATTTACTAATCCACCCAACTATACCCTCATCCAGATCATTAATAAAAATTACAAACAGCAGTGGCCCCAGAACAGATCCCTGAGGCACACCACTCGTAACTGAACTCCATGATGAATATTTACCATCAACCACCACCCTCTGTCTCCTATCTGATAGCCAATTCCTGATCCAATTCCCTAGATCACCCCCAATCCCATACATCTGCATTTTCTGCAGAAGCCTACCATGGTGAACCTTATCAAACGCCTTACTAAAATCCATATATACCACGTCAACTGCCTTACCCCCATCCACCTCTTTGGTCACTTTCTCAAAAAACTCAATAAGGTTAGTAAGGCACGACCTACCCGTTACAAAACCATGCTGACTATCTCCAATCAATTCATTACTCTCCAAATAACTATAAATCCTATCCCTAATAATTTTTTCTAATACCTAGCCCACAACAGAAGTAAGACTCACCGGTCTATAATTCCCGGGGAAGTCTCTATTCCCCTTCTTAAACAATGGGACAACATTCGCTGTCTTCCAATCTTCCGGTACTATACCTGTGGCCAACGACGACCTGAAGATCAGAGCCAGAGGCTCTGCAATCACCTCTCTAGCCTCCCAGAGAATCCTAGGGTAAATCCCGTCTGGACCAGGGGACTTATCTATTTTCAAACCCTCAAGAATATCCAGCACATCCCCCTTATCAACTGTAACACTGTCTAGTTTACACCCCTGCAACCCAGTGTTCTCCTCAGCTACATTCACGTCCCCCTGCGTGAACACCGAAGAGAAATATTGGTTCAATGCCTCTCCAATCTCTTCCGGTTCCACACACAACTTCCCTCGGCTGTCTGTAACTGGCCCTAATCTTGCCCTAACCAACCTTCTGTTCTTAACATACCTATAGAACGCCTTAGGATTCTCGTTAATCCTATCAGCCAAAGTCTTCTCATGTCCTCTTTTAGCCCTTCTTAACTCCCTCTTCAACTCCCTCCTAGCCAATCTAAAGCTTTCTATAGCACTACCTGAGCCCTCAAGTCTCATCCGAACATAAGCCTCCTTCTTCTTCCTAACCAACAAATCAACTTTTTTAGTGCACCACGGTTCCCTAGCTCGACCAATTCCTCCCTGCCTGACAGGGACATACCTATCACGGACTCGCAGTAGCTGCACCTTGAATAGACTCCACATTTCGGACGTTCCCAGTCCCTGTAGTCTCCTAGTCCAACCTGTGCTTCCTAATTCTCTCCTAATAGCCTCATAATTACCCTTCCCCCAGCTAAAACTACTGACCCGAGGTTCATGCCTATCCCTTTCCATCACTAAGGTGAACGTAACCAAATTGTGGTCACTATCACCAAAATGCACACCAACTTCCAAGTCTAACACCTGGTCTGGCTCATTTCCCAGCACCAAATCCAATATAGCCTCACCTCTAGTTGGCCTATCTACATACTGAATTAAAAAACCTTCCTGCACGCTTTGTACAAAAACTGACCCCTCTAACGAGCTAGAGCTATAGCTATTCCAATCAATATTAGTAAAGTTAAAGTCCCCCGTAACAATTACCATATTACTTTCACTCACATCCAGGATCGTCTCCGCAATCCTTTCGTCAACCTCTCTAGAACTTTTAGGAGGTCTATAAAAGACTCCCAACAGGGTGACCTCTCCTCTCCTATTTCTAATCTCCGCCCATACTACCTCAATAGACAAGTCCTCATCAAAGTTCCTCTCTGACACTGTGATACAGTCCTTGACTAATAATGCGACCCCACCCCCCCTTCTACCTCCTTCTCTACTCCGACTAAAGCATTTGAACCCCAGGACCTGCAACATCCATTCTTGACCCTGCTCTATCCATGTCTCTGAAATGGCCACAACATCAAAGTCCCAGGTACTGACCCACACTGCAAGTTCATCCACTTTATTGCGAATACTCCTCGCATTAAAGTATACACATTTCAAACCCTGCTCCACCCCACCCCCGCGATGCCGTGCATTGCATTCCCATCTGTGATATAAAAGTAGGGAGGTCTTGCTGCAGCTGTATAGGGCATTGGTGAGGCCGCAGCTGGAGTACTGTGTGCAGTTTTGGGCGCCGCACCTGCGCAAAGATATTTTGGCCTTGGAGAGAGTGCAGAGGAGGTTTACTAGGCTGATGCCAGAGTTGAGGGGGTTGAGCTATGAGGAGAGGCTGAATAAACTAGGCTTGTACTCGTTGGAGTTTAGAAGAATGAGGGGAGATCTCATTGAGACTTATAAGATGATGAATGGGATGGATAGGGTAGAGGTGGAGAGACTCTTCCCGCTCAGAAAGGACAGTAGGACTAGGGGGCACAGCCTCAAGATAAAGGGGGGGCGGTTTAGAACGGAGTTGAGGAGGAACTTCTTCACTCAAAGGGTGGTGAATCTCTGGAATTCTCTGCCCGTTGAAGTGGTGGAGGCTGCCTCGCTAAATATTTAAGACGCGGGTTGATGGGTTTTTGATAAGCGAGGGGATTAAGGGTTATGGGGAGAGGGCGGGAAAGTGGAACTGAGCCACGACAGATCAGCCATGATCTTATTGAATGGCGGGGCAGGCTCGAAGGGCCAGATGGCCTACTCCTGCTCCTATTTCTTATGTTCTTATGTTATGTTCAAAACTGAACCCGAACCCTAACCCTAACCCGAACTCTAATCCTAACCCTAACCCTGACTCTAACCTTAACCCTAACCCAAACCCTAATCTTAATACTAACCCAAACCCTAACCCTAACTTGAACCCAAACCCGAACCCTAATTCAAACCCGAACTCAAACCCTAACCCTAACACTTAACCTAAACCTAACCCTAACTCTAACCTTAACCCTAAGCTTAACGCTAACCCAAACCCTAATCCTAATCCTAACCCTAACTTTAACCCTAACACTAATTCAAACCCGTACTCAAACCTAACCCTAACCCTAACCGTGATTCAAACCCTAACTCAAACTCTAACCCGAAAACTAACCCTAACTCAAACTCTAACCTTAAGAAAGTGAGGGGAAGAAAGTGATGAGAGTCTGAAGGGAGGGAATGTGGGGAGAGTGAGGGGGGAGAAAGTGAGGAGGGGAGATGTTGAGTGGAGATAGGGGAAATTGAGAGGGAAGGAGTGTGAAATAACTGAGAGGGAGAGTGAGGGGGAGGAAAGTGAAGGAGAAAGTAGGGGGGGAGAGAGGGAACGAGTGGCTGAGGGAGAAGGGGACGAGGGGAAGAGAGAGGCTGAGGGAGAAGAGAATGAGGGGAAGAGAGAGTGAGGGGTAGAGCGAGGATGAACAGAGTGAAGAGTAGAGAGTGAGTGTGAGAGAGTGAGCGGAAAGATTTTGAGGAATAGAGTGCAGTGAAGAGATTGAGTGAGAGATACTGTGAGGAGAGGGAGGGGAGTGAAAGAGAGGGAGAGTCAGAGGAGGGAGAGTGATGGCGGGAGAGAGGGGGGATAGAGTGAGGGAGGAATCAGTGAAGAGCGAGTGAATGGGAGAGAGAGAGGGTAGTGAGCAAACGGAGGTGGAGTGAGGGGAGAGAGAGTGGTGGGCAGAGTGAGTGAGGGACAGCAGACTGCGAGTGAGGGGAGACAGAGTGACAGGGAGAGAGATTGAGGGGAGAGAGAGTGAGGGGGAGGTAGATTGAGGGTAGAGTGTGGGACAGAAGCTGAGGGAATGGAGGGTGCCTGAGGTGGGCGAGTATGATGGGAATGACTGAGGGGGGGAGGACGTGAGGGGGAGAGAGGGGGGAGGACAGTGAGGGGGAGAGAGGGTGAGGGTGGGGGGAGGGGGGAGGACAGTGAGGGGGAGAGAGGGTGAGGGTGGGGGGAGGGGGGAGGACAGTGAGGGGGAGAGAGGGTGAGGGTGGGGGGAGGGGGGAGGACAGTGAGGGGGAGAGAGGGTGAGGATGGGGGTGGGTCTTGTGTAACTGTTGGGGAAAATCCCAGTCTGATTTGAATGGTCGGGGGGGGGACAGGGTCTGGGGGACACTGACCCCCCCCCACCCCCACCCCTCACTCCTTCCAGTCGTGTCTGGGGCAGTTTCGGGGCTGGAGAGGATTGTCCTCATTCACTGGGGGGGGGGGTGAGGGTGAGGGGGGTGGGGGGAAACTCTGTCCCCGGGGTTTAAGTCGAAGGTCTAATCTCAGAGAGCCTCAGAATGTCCTTTCCCATTCCCTTCATTCCCAAACACTCTCCGAGCTGGAGGGGGGAAACTCCACCGTTCAATAAATCAGCACTCATTTCATTCAGGATCTGATTGTTCCGGCTCCCTCTCTCTGTCTCTGTCTGTCTCCCTCTCTCTGTCTCTCTGTCTGTCTCAGAGACAGAGAGAGACACACACACAGAGACAGACAGAGAGAGACAGTGAGAGAGAGAGAGAGCGACAGAAAGAGAGAGAGACACAGACACACTGAGTGAGGCAGAGATTCACAGTGAGACAGAGAGAGAGAGTGAGTGAGAGAGACAGTCTTCAGGAGCAGAACTCAGGGTCAAGGCTCAGGGTCAGTGTTCGGGAGCACAATGCAGATTTTAAACAGTGCCCTACACTAAACAGAGATTTTAAACAGTGCCCTACACTAAACAGAGATTTTAAACAGTGCCCTACACTAAACAGAGATTTTAAACAGTGCCCTACACTAAACAGAGATTTTAAACAGTGCCCTACACTAAACAGAGATTTTAAACAGTGCCCTACACTAAACAGAGATTTTAAACAGTGCCCTACACTAAACAGAGATTTTAAACAGTGCCCGGCACTAAACAGAGATTTTAAACAGTGCCCTACACTAAACAGAGATTTTAAACAGTGCCCTACACTAAACGGAGATTTTAAACAGTGCCCTACACTAAACAGAGATTTTAAACAGTGCCCTACACTAAACAGAGATTTTAAACTGTGCCCTCCACTAAACAGAGATTTTAAACTGTGCCCTACACTAAACAGAGATTTTAAACAGTGCCCTACACTAAACAGAGATTTTAAACAGTACCCTACACTAAACAGAGATTATAAACAGTGCCCTACACGAAACAGAGATTTTAAACAGTGCCCTACACGAAACAGAGATTTTAAACAGTGCCCCACACTAAACAGAGATTTTAAACAGTACCCTACACTAAACAGAGATTTTAAACAGTGCCCTACACTAAACAGAGATTATAAACAGTGCCCTACACGAAACAGAGATTTTAAACAGTGCCCTGCACTAAACAGAGATTTGAAACAGTGCCCTACACTAAATAGAGATTTTAAACAGTGCCCTACACTAAACAGAGATTTTAAACAGTACCCTAAACTAAACAGAGATTTTAAACAGTGCCCTGCACTAAACAGAGATTTTAAACAGTGCCTTACACTAAACAGAGATTTTAAACAGTGCCCTACACTAAACAGAGATTTTAAACAGTGCCCTACACTAAACGGAGATTTTAAACAGTGCCCTACACTAAACAGAGATTTTAAACAGTGCCCTACACTAAACAGAGATTTTAAACAGTGCCCTACACTAAACAGAGATTTTAAACAGTGCCCTACACTAAACGGAGATTTTAAACAGTGCCCTACACTAAACAGAGATTTTAAACAGTGCCCTACACTAAACAGAGATTTTAAACAGTGCCCTACACTAAACGGAGATTTTAAACAGTGCCCTACACTAAACAGAGATCTTAAACAGTGCCCTACACGAAACAGAGATTTTAAACAGTGCCCTACACTAAACAGAGATTTTAAACAGTACCCTACACTAAACAGAGATTTTAAACAGTGCCCTACACTAAACAGAGATTTTAAACAGTGCCCTACACTAAACAGAGATTTTAAACAGTGCCCTACACTAAACGGAGATTTTAAACAGTGCCCTACACTAAACAGAGATCTTAAACAGTGCCCTACACGAAACAGAGATTTTAAACAGTGCCCTACACTAAACAGAGATCTTAAACAGTGCCCTACACGAAACAGAGATTTTAAACAGTGCCCGACACTAAACAGAGATCTTAAACAGTGCCCTACACTAAACAGAGATTTTAAACAGTTCCCGACACTAAACAGAGATTTTAAACTGTGCCCTACACTAAACAGAGATTTTAAACAGTACCCTACACTAAACAGAGATTTTAAACAGTGCCCGACACTAAACAGAGATTTTAAACAGTGCCCTACACTAAACGGAGATTTTAAACTGTGCCCTACACTAAACAGAGATTTTAAACAGTGCCCTACACGAAACAGAGATTTTAAACAGTGCCCGACACTAAACAGAGATCTTAAACAGTGCCCTACACTAAACAGAGATTTTAAACAGTGCCCTACACTAAACAGAGATCTTAAACAGTGCCCTACACTAAACAGAGATTTTAAACTGTGCCCTACACTAAACAGAGATTTTAAACAGTGCCCTACACGAAACAGAGATTTTAAACAGTGCCCGACACTAAACAGAGATCTTAAACAGTGCCCGACACGAAACAGAGATTTTAAACAGTGCCCGACACTAAACAGAGATCTTAAACAGTGCCCTACACTAAACAGAGATTTTAAACAGTACCCTACACTAAACAGAGATTTTAAACAGTGCCCTACACTAAACAGAGATTTTAAACAGTGCCCTACACGAAACAGAGATTTTAAACAGTGCGCTACACTAAACAGAGATTTTAAACAGTGCCCTACACTAAACAGAGATTTTAAACAGTGCCCTACACGAAACAGAGATTTTAGACAGTGCCCTACACTAAACAGAGATTATAAACAGTGCCCTACACGAAACAGAGATTTTAAACAGTGCCCTGCACTAAACAGAGATTTTAAACAGTGCCCTACACTAAACAGAGATTTTAAACAGTACCCTACACTAAACAGAGATTTTAAACAGTGCCCTACACTAAACAGAGATTTTAAACAGTGCCCTACACTAAACAGAGATTTTAAACAGTACCCTACACTAAACAGGGATTTTAAACAGTGCCCTACACTAAACAGGGATTTCAAACAGTGCCCGACACTAAACAGAGATCTTAAAGAGTGCCCTACACTAAACAGGGATTTTAAACAGTACCCTACACTAAACAGAGATTTTAAACAGTACCCTACACTAAACAGGGATTTTAAACAGTGCCCTACACGAAACAGAGATTTTAAACAGTGCCCGACACTAAACAGAGATCTTAAACAGTACCCTACACGAAACAGAGATTTTAAACAGTGCCCGACACTAAACAGAGATCTTAAACAGTGCCCTACACTAAACAGAGATTTTAAACAGTACCCTACACTAAACGGAGATTTTAAACAGTGCCCGACACTAAACGGAGATTTTAAACAGTGCTCTACACTAAATAGAGATTTTAAACAGTGCCCGATACTAAACAGAGATTTTAAACAGTGCTGTACACTAAACAGAGATTTTAAACAGTGCCCTACACTAAACAGAGATTTTAAACAGTGCCCTACACTAAACAGAGATTTTAAACAGTGCCCCACACTAAACGGAGATTTTAAACAGTGCCCGAAACTAAACGGAGATTTTAAACAGTGCTCTACACTAAATAGAGATTTTAAACAGTGCCCGACACTAAACAGAGATTTTAAACAGTGCCCTCCATTAAACAGAGACTTTAAACAGTACCCGACACTAAACAGAGGTTTTAAAGTGTCCTACACTAAACAGAGATTTTAAACAGTGCCCGACACTAAACAGAGATCTTAAACAGTACCCTACACGAAACAGAGATTTTAAACAGTGCCCGACACTAAACAGAGATCTTAAACAGTGCCCTACACTAAACAGAGATTTTAAACAGTACCCTACACTAAACGGAGATTTTAAACAGTGCCCGACACTAAACGGAGATTTTAAACAGTGCTCTACACTAAATAGAGATTTTAAACAGTGCCCGATACTAAACAGAGATTTTAAACAGTGCCCTACACTAAACAGAGATTTTAAACAGTGCCCCACACTAAACGGAGATTTTAAACAGTGCCCGACACTAAACGGAGATTTTAAACAGTGCTCTACACTAAATAAAGATTTTAAACAGTGCCCGATACTAAACAGAGATTTTAAACAGTTCCCTACACTAAACAGAGATTTTAAACAGTGCCCTACACTAAACAGAGATTTTAAACAGTGCCCTACACTAAACAGAGATTTTAAACAGTGCCCCACACTAAACGGAGATTTTAAACAGTGCCCGACACTAAACGGAGATTTTAAACAGTGCTCTACACTAAATAGAGATTTTAAACAGTGCCCGACACTAAACAGAGATTTTAAACAGTGCCCTCCATTAAACAGAGACTTTAAACAGTACCCGACACTAAACAGAGGTTTTAAAGTGTCCTACACTAAACAGAGATTTTAAACAGTGCCTGACACGAAACAGAGATTTTAAACATTGCCCTACACTAAACAGAGATTTTAAACAGTGCCCGACAGTAAACAGAGATTTTAAACAGTGCCCTACACTAAACAGAGATTTTAAACAGTGCCCTACACTAAACAGAGATTTTAAACAGTACCCGACACTAAACAGAGATTTTAAACAGTACCCTACACTAAACAGGGATTTTAAACAGTGCCCTACACTAAACAGAGATTTTAAACAGTGCCCTACACTAAACGGAGATTTTAAACAGTGCCCGACACTAAACAGAGATTTTAAACACTGCCCGACACTAAACAGAGATTTTAAACAGTGCCCTACACTAAACAGGGATTTTAAACAGTGCCCTACACTAAACAGAGATTTTAAACAGTGCCCTACACTAAACAGAGATTTTAAACAGTGTCCGACACTGAACAGAGATTTTAAACAGTACCCTACACTAAACAGAGATTTTAAACAGTGCCCTACACTAAACAGGGATTTTAAACAGTGCCCTACACTAAACAGGGATTTTAAACAGTGCCCTACACTAAACAGAGATTTTAAACAGTACCCTATGCTAAACAGAGATTTTAAACAGTGCCCTACACTTGACAGAGATTTTAAACAGTACCCTACACTAAACAGAGATTTTAAACAGTACCCTACACTAAACAGAGATTTTAAACAGTGCCCTACACTAAACAGAGATTTTAAACAGTGCCCTACACTAAACAGGGATTTTAAACAGTGCCCTATGCTAAACAGAGATTTTAAACAGTGCCCTACACTGAACAGAGATTTTAAACAGTACCCCACACTAAACAGAGATTTTAAACAGTACCCTACACTAAACAGAGATTTTAAACAGTACCCTACACTAAACAGAGATTTTAAACAGGGCCCTACACTAAACAGAGATTTTAAACAGTGCCCTACACTAAACAGAGATTTTAAACAGTGCCCTACACTAAACAGAGATTTTAAACAGTGCCCTACACTGAACAGAGATTTTAAAC
>NW_027650025.1:10000-195049 GCF_965287045.1 Carcharhinus amblyrhynchos | reverse complement strand
GTCTCACTGCCTCAGGATCTCAGTTTCTCAGGGCCTCAGTGTCTCAGGGTCTCAGGGTCTCTGTGTATCAGTGTCTCAGGGTCTCAGGGTCTCAGTGCCTCAGGGTCACAGTGTCTCAGGGTCTCAGTGTATCAGGGTCTCAGGGTCACAGTGTCTCAGGGTCTCAGTCTCCCTGGGCCTCTGGGACTCAGGGATTCAGGGTCTCAGAGTCTCAGCTCTCAGTGTCTCAGTGTCTCAGTGTCTCAGGGTCTCAATGTCTCAGTGTCTCAGTGTCTCAGGGTTTCAGTATCTCAGTGTCTCAGGGTCTCAGTGTCTCAGGGTCTCAATGTCTCAGTGTCTCAGTGTCTCAGGGTCTCTGTGTCTCAGTATCTCAGTGTCTCAGGGCCTGAGTGTCTCAGGGTCTCAGTGTCTCAGGGTCTCAGTGTCTCAATGTCTCAGTGTCTCAGGGTCTCAGTATCTCAGTGTCTCAGGGTCTCAGTGTCACTGGGTCTCTGGGTCTCAGGGTCTCAGTGTCTCAGTGTCGCACGGTCTCAGTGTCTCAGGGTCTCTGGGTCATTGCGTGTCTGGGTCTCAGTGACTCTGGGTCTCAGTGCCTCAGTGTCTCAGGCTCTCAGGGTTTCAGGGTCGCAACGTCTCTGTGCCTCAATGTCTCTGTCCCAGTGTCTCGGTGTCTCTGGGTCTCAGGGGCTCATGGTCACAGTCTCTCAGGGTCTCAGTGTCTCAGGGTCTCAGTGTCTCAAGGTCTCTGGTTCCCTGGGTCGGAGGGTCTCAGTGTGTCATTGTCTCAGGTTCTCAGTGTCTCATTTTCTTAGGGTCTCTGGGTCTCAGTTTCTCAGTGTCTCAGAGTCTCAGGGACTCAGATTCTCAGTGTCTCAGGGGCTCAGGGCCTCAGTGCCTCTGTGTCTCAGGGTCTCAGTGTCTCAGGGCCTCAGTGTCTCCATGTCTCCGTGTCTCAGGGTCTCAGTGTCTCAGTGTCTCACTGTCTCAGGGTCTCTGTGTCACAGGGTCTCAGGGTCTCAGGGCCTCTGGATCTCTGGGTCTCTGAGTCTCAATGTCTCAGTGTCTCAGGGTCTCAGGGGCTCTGGGCCTCAGGGTCTCTGTGTCTCAGGGTCTCAGGGTCTCAGGGCCTCAGGGCCTCTGAGTCTCAGGGTCTCAGTGTCTCAGGGCCTCTGGGTCTCTGTGTCTCAGGGTCTCAGGGCCTCTGGGTCTCAGTGTCTCAGGGTCTCATTGTCTCAAGGCCTCTGGGTCTCCGTGTCTCTGAGTCTCAGATGGAAAGGTGGTAGGAATGGAGGGTCTTAATGACATTACTGTTACTAGAGAGGAGGTGCTCGACAGACTGGAGGGGCTGATTGTGGACAAGTCCCCAGGACCGGATGGAATGCATCCGAGGGTTCTGAAAGAAATGGTGGAGGTGATAGTGGATGCCTTGGTGGTTATTTTCCAGACGTCGCTGGATTCCGGGGAAGTGCCGGAAGATTGGAAAACGGCTAATGTTACGCCGTTGTTTAAGAAGGGTGCCAGGCAAAAGGCGGGGAATTATAGGCCGGTTAGTTTAACGTCTGTGGTAGGTAAAATGTTAGAATCTGTCATTAAGGAGGAAATAGCGAGGCATCTTGAGGGGAATTGCTTGATAGAGCAGACGCAACACGGTTTCATTAAAGGGAAGTCGTGTCTGACAAATTTACTGGAGTTCTATGAGGATGTGTCTAGGGCAGTGGATAGAGGAGAGCCGGTGGATGTGGTCTTTCTGGATTTTCAGAAGGCGTTTGACAAGGTGCCTCACAAGAGGTTATTGCAGAAGGTCAGGGGGCATGGAGTTGGGGGTAGGGTGTTAGCGTGGATAGAGGACTGGTTGTCAAATAGGAGGCAGAGAGTGGGGGTCAGTGGGTGCTATTCAGATTGGCGGTTGGTGACTAGTAGAGTGCCCCAGGGGTCGGTGCTGGGGCCTCAGCTATTTACCATTTATATAGATGATCTGGAGGAGGGAACCGAGTGTAGGGTGTCGAAATTTGCTGATGACACCAAGATTGGGGGAAAGGCAAATTGTGCGGAGGGTGTGGACAGTCTGCAGAAGGATCTAGATAGGCTGGGCGAATGGGCCAGGAAATGGCAAATGGAATTTAATGTTGGCAAGTGTGAGGTGGTCCACTTTGGTAGGAATAATGGTAGGAAGGACTATTACTTACGTGGCGAAAAACTGCAGCAGGCGACGGTGCAGAGGGACCTCGGGGTCCTTGTGCATGAGTCGCAAAAACCCAGCCTGCAGGTGCAGCAGGTGGTCAGGAAGGCAAATGGGATGCTGGCCTTCATAGCGAGGGGGATTGAATATCAAAGTAGGGAGGTCTTGCTGCAGCTGTATAGGGCATTGGTGAGGCCGCAGCTGGAGTACTGTGTGCAGTTTTGGGCGCCGCACCTGCGCAAGGATATTTTGGCCCTGGAGGGAGTGCAGAGGAGGTTTACTAGGCTGATACCGGAGTTGAGGGGATTGAGCTATGAGGAGAGGCTGAATAAACTGGGCTTGTACTCGTTAGAGTTTAGAAGAATGAGGGGAGATCTCATTGAGACGTATAAGATGATGAATGGGATGGATAGGATAGAGGTGGAGAGACTCTTCCCGCTCAAAAAAGACAGTAGGACTAGGGGGCACAGCCTCAAGATAAAGGGGAGGCGGTTTAGAACGGAGTTGAGGAGGAACTTCTTCACTCAAAGGGTGGTGAATCTCTGGAATTCTCTGCCCGTTGAAGTGGTGGAGGCTGCCTCGCTAAATATTTTTAAGACGCGGGTTGATGGGTTTTTGATAAGAGAGGGGATTAAGGGTTATGGGGAGAGGGTGGGAAAGTGGAACTGAGCCACGACAGATCAGCCATCATCTTATTGAATGGCGGGGCAGGCTCGAAGGGCTGGATGGCCTACTCCTGCTCCTATTTCTTATGTTCTTATGTTCTTATGTTCAGTGTCTCAGTGTCTCAGTGTCTCAGGGTCTCAGGGCCTCTGGGTCTCAGTGTCTCAGGGTCTCAGGGTCTCACGGCCTCAGGGCCTCTGGGTCTCAGTGTCTCAGGGTCTCAGTGTCTCAGGGCCTCTGGGTCTCAGTGTCTTAGGGTCTCAAGGCCTCTGGGTCTCCGTGTCTCTGAGTCTCAGTGTCTCAGTGTCTCAGGGTCTCAGGGCCTCTGGGTCTCAATTTCTCAGTGTCTCAGGGTCTGGGTCTCATGGTCTCTGGGTCTCCGTGTCTCACTGTCTCAGGGCCTCTGGGTCACTGTCTCTCAGGGTCTCAGGGCCTTTGGGTCTCAGGGTCTCAGGTCCTCTGGGTCTCAGGGTCTCAGTGTCTCAATGCCTCAGTATCTCAGTGTCTCAGGGTCTCAGTGTCTCAGGGTCTCAGTGTCTCA
Source organism: Carcharhinus amblyrhynchos (assembly GCF_965287045.1). Taxonomy (NCBI): domain Eukaryota; kingdom Metazoa; phylum Chordata; class Chondrichthyes; order Carcharhiniformes; family Carcharhinidae; genus Carcharhinus; species Carcharhinus amblyrhynchos. The sequence continues at coordinate 191,666 of NW_027650025.1, read as the reverse complement.
GGGTCTCAGGGTCTCAGTATCTCAGTGTCTCAGGGTCTCAGTGTCTCAGGGTCTCAGTGTCTCAGGGTCTCAGTATCTCAGTGTCTCAGGGTCTCAGTGTCTCAGGGTCTCAGTGTCTCAGGGTCTCAGTATCTCAGTGTCTCAGGGTCTCAGTGTCACTGGGTCTCTGGGTCTCAGGGTCTCAGTGTCTCAGTGTCGCACGGTCTCAGTGTCTCAGGGTCTCTGGGTCTCTGGGGCATTGCGTGTCTGGGTCTCAGTGACTCTGGGTCTCAGTGCCTCAGGGACTCTGGGTCTCTGGGTCTCAGTGTCTCAGGCTCTCAGGGTTTCAGGGTCGCAACGTCTCTGTGCCTCAATGTCTCTGTCCCAGTGTCTCGGTGTCTCTGTGTCTCAGGGTCTCCGGGTCTCAGGGTCTCTGCGTCTCTGGTCCTTTGGGTCTCAGGGTCTCTGTTCCCAAGTGTCACAGGGTCTCAGTCTCTCAAAGTCTCAGTGTCTCTGGGTCTCAGGGGCTCATGGTCACAGTCTCTCAGTGTCTCAGGGTCTCAGTGTCTCAGTGTCTCAGGGTCTCAGTGTCTCAAGGTCTCTGGTTCCCTGGGTCGGAGGGTCTCAGTGTGTCATTGTCTCAGGTTCTCTGTGTCTCATTTTCTTAGGGTCTCTGGGTCTCAGGATCTCAGTGTCTCAGTGTCTCAGCGTCTCACGGTTACATTGTCTCAGTGTCTCTTGGTCTCAGGGTCTCAGCTTCTCAGGGTCTCTGGGTCTCAGTTTCTCAGTGTCTCAGAGTCTCAGGGACTCAGATTCTCAGTGTCTCAGGGGCTCAGGGCCTCAGTGCCTCTGTGTCCCAGGGTCTCAGTGTCTCAGTGCCTCAGTGTCTCCATGTCTCCGTGTCTCAGGGTCTCAGTGTCTCAGTGTCTCACTGTCTCAGGGTCTCTGTGTCACAGGGTCTCAGGGTCTCAGGGTCTCAGGGCCTCTGGATCTCTGGGTCTCTGAGTCTCAATGTCTCAGTGTCTCAGGGTCTCAGGGGCTCTGGGCCTCAGGGTCTCTGTGTCTCAGGGTCTCAGGGTCTCAGGGCCTCTGAGTCTCAGGGTCTCAGTGTCTCAGGGCCTCTGTGCCTCAGTGTCTCAGGGTCTCAGGGCCTCTGGGTCTCAGTGTCTCAGGGTCTCAGGGTCTCATGGCCTCAGGGCCTCTGGGTCTCAGTGTCTCAGGGCCTCTGGGTCTCAGTGTCTTAGGGTCTCAAGGCCTCTGGGTCTCCGTGTCTCTGAATCTCAGTGTTTCAGTGTCTCAGGGTCTCAGGGCCTCTGGGTCTCAGTGTCTCAGGGTCTCACGGCCTCAGGGCCTCTGGGTCTCAGTGTCTCAGGGTCTCAGTGTCTCAGGGCCTCTGGGTCTCTGGGTCTCAGGGTTTCAGGGTTTCATGGTTTCAGTGCCACAGTGTCTCAGTGTGTCAGTGTCTCTGGGACTCCTGGTCTCTGTGTCTCAGGGTGCCCGTGTCTCTGAGTCTCAGGGTCTCACTGTCTCAGGGTCACAGGGTTTCAGTGTCTCTGTGTCTCAGGGTTACAGGGACCCTGGGTCCCTGTGTCTCAGTGTCTCAGGGTCTCTGGGTCTCAGGGTTACAGGGACCCTGGGTCCCTGTGTCTCAGTGTCTCAGGGTCTCTGGGTCTCAGTGTCTCAGGGTCTCAGTGTCTCTGTGTCTCTCGGTCTCAGTGTCTCAGGATCTCAGGGTCTCAGTATCTCAGTATTTCAGGGTCTCAGTGACTCTGGGTCTCTGGGTCTCTTGGTCTCAGGGTCTCTGGGCCTCTGGGCCTCAGTGTCTCAGGGTCTCAGTGTCTCAGGGTGTCAGTGTCTCAGGGTATCCGGGTCTCAATGTCCCAGTGTCTCAGGGTCTCTGGCTCTCAGTGTCTCAGGGTCTCTGGGCCTGTGTGTCTCTGGGTCTCTGGGTTTGAGGGTCTCTGTGTCTCAGGGTCTCAGTGCCTCAGGGTCTCAGAGTCCATGGTTATCTGGGTCTCTGGGACTCTGGGTGTCTGGGTCTCAGGTTCTCTGGGTTTCTGGGTCTCAGGGATTCAATGTCTCAGTGTCTCAGGGTTTAGTGTCTCAAGGTCTCCGGGTCTCAGTGTCGCAGGAATCAGGGTCCCTGGGTCTCTGGGTCTTGGGGTCTCGGGGTCTCGGGGTCTCAGGGTCTCGGGGTCTCAGGGTCTCAGAGTCTCTGGGTGTCTGGGTCTCTGTGTCTCAGTGTCTCAGTTTCTCTGTGCCTCTGCGTCTCAGGGTCTCAGTGTCTCAGGGTCTCAGGGTGTCAGGGTCTCAGTGTCTCAAGGTCTCAGGGCCTCTGGGTCTCAGTCTCTCAGGTCTCACGGCCTCAGGGACTCTGGGTCTCAGGGTCTCAGTGTCTCAGAGCGTCTGGGTCTCTGTGTCTCAGTTTCTCTGTGTCTCAGTGTCTCAAGGTCTCAGGGCCTTTGGGTCTCAGTGTCTCAGGGTCTCAGGGTCTCAGGGCCTCTGGGTCTCTGTGTCTCACTGTCTCAGGGCCTCTGGGTAACTGTCTCTCAGGGTCTCACGGCCTCTCGGTCTCAGTGCCTCAGGGTCTCAGGGCCTACAGGTCTTAAGGTCTCAGGGTCTCAGGGTCTCTGGGTCTCTGTGTCTCAGGGTCTCAGGGCCTTTGGGTCTCAGGGTCTCTGGATCTCTCGTTCTCAGGGTTTCTGGGTCTCAGTGTATCAGTTTTCTCAGCGTCTCAGTGTCTCTTGTTCTCATGGTCACAGTCTCTCAGTTTCTCAGTGTCTCAGTGTCTCAGGGTCTCATGGTCACATTGTGTCAGTGCCTCAGGGTCTCAGTGTCTCAGGGTCTCAGTTTCTCAGTGTCTTAGAGTGTCAGGGACTCAGAGTTTCAGTGTCTCAGGGGCTCAGGGACTCAGTGCCTCTGTGTCTCAGTGTCTCTGTGTCTCCGGGCTAAGTGTCTCTGTGTCTCAGTGTCTCAGGGTCTCAGTGTCTCAGTGTCTCAGGGTCTCAGGGCCTCTGGGTCTCAATTTCTCAGTGTCTCAGGGTCTGGGTCTCATGGTCTCTGGGTCTCCGTGTCTCACTGTCTCAGGGCCTCTGGGTCACTGTCTCTCAGGGTCTCAGGGCCTTTGGGTCTCAGGGTCTCAGGTCCTCTGGGTCTCAGGGTCTCAGTGTCTCAATGCCTCAGTATCTCAGTGTCTCAGGGTCTCAGTGTCTCAGGGTCTCAGTGTCTCAGGGTCTCAGGGTCTCAGTATCTCAGTGTCTCAGGGTCTCAGTGTCTCAGGGTCTCAGTGTCTCAGGGTCTCAGTATCTCAGTGTCTCAGGGTCTCAGTGTCTCAGGGTCTCAGTGTCTCAGGGTCTCAGTATCTCAGTGTCTCAGGGTCTCAGTGTCACTGGGTCTCTGGGTCTCAGGGTCTCAGTGTCTCAGTGTCGCACGGTCTCAGTGTCTCAGGGTCTCTGGGTCTCTGGGGCATTGCGTGTCTGGGTCTCAGTGACTCTGGGTCTCAGTGCCTCAGGGACTCTGGGTCTCTGGGTCTCAGTGTCTCAGGCTCTCAGGGTTTCAGGGTCGCAACGTCTCTGTGCCTCAATGTCTCTGTCCCAGTGTCTCGGTGTCTCTGTGTCTCAGGGTCTCCGGGTCTCAGGGTCTCTGCGTCTCTGGTCCTTTGGGTCTCAGGGTCTCTGTTCCCAAGTGTCACAGGGTCTCAGTCTCTCAAAGTCTCAGTGTCTCTGGGTCTCAGGGGCTCATGGTCACAGTCTCTCAGTGTCTCAGGGTCTCAGTGTCTCAGTGTCTCAGGGTCTCAGTGTCTCAAGGTCTCTGGTTCCCTGGGTCGGAGGGTCTCAGTGTGTCATTGTCTCAGGTTCTCTGTGTCTCATTTTCTTAGGGTCTCTGGGTCTCAGGATCTCAGTGTCTCAGTGTCTCAGCGTCTCACGGTTACATTGTCTCAGTGTCTCTTGGTCTCAGGGTCTCAGCTTCTCAGGGTCTCTGGGTCTCAGTTTCTCAGTGTCTCAGAGTCTCAGGGACTCAGATTCTCAGTGTCTCAGGGGCTCAGGGCCTCAGTGCCTCTGTGTCCCAGGGTCTCAGTGTCTCAGTGCCTCAGTGTCTCCATGTCTCCGTGTCTCAGGGTCTCAGTGTCTCAGTGTCTCACTGTCTCAGGGTCTCTGTGTCACAGGGTCTCAGGGTCTCAGGGTCTCAGGGCCTCTGGATCTCTGGGTCTCTGAGTCTCAATGTCTCAGTGTCTCAGGGTCTCAGGGGCTCTGGGCCTCAGGGTCTCTGTGTCTCAGGGTCTCAGGGTCTCAGGGCCTCTGAGTCTCAGGGTCTCAGTGTCTCAGGGCCTCTGTGCCTCAGTGTCTCAGGGTCTCAGGGCCTCTGGGTCTCAGTGTCTCAGGGTCTCAGGGTCTCATGGCCTCAGGGCCTCTGGGTCTCAGTGTCTCAGGGCCTCTGGGTCTCAGTGTCTTAGGGTCTCAAGGCCTCTGGGTCTCCGTGTCTCTGAATCTCAGTGTTTCAGTGTCTCAGGGTCTCAGGGCCTCTGGGTCTCAGTGTCTCAGGGTCTCACGGCCTCAGGGCCTCTGGGTCTCAGTGTCTCAGGGTCTCAGTGTCTCAGGGCCTCTGGGTCTCTGGGTCTCAGGGTTTCAGGGTTTCATGGTTTCAGTGCCACAGTGTCTCAGTGTGTCAGTGTCTCTGGGACTCCTGGTCTCTGTGTCTCAGGGTGCCCGTGTCTCTGAGTCTCAGGGTCTCACTGTCTCAGGGTCACAGGGTTTCAGTGTCTCTGTGTCTCAGGGTTACAGGGACCCTGGGTCCCTGTGTCTCAGTGTCTCAGGGTCTCTGGGTCTCAGGGTTACAGGGACCCTGGGTCCCTGTGTCTCAGTGTCTCAGGGTCTCTGGGTCTCAGTGTCTCAGGGTCTCAGTGTCTCTGTGTCTCTCGGTCTCAGTGTCTCAGGATCTCAGGGTCTCAGTATCTCAGTATTTCAGGGTCTCAGTGACTCTGGGTCTCTGGGTCTCTTGGTCTCAGGGTCTCTGGGCCTCTGGGCCTCAGTGTCTCAGGGTCTCAGTGTCTCAGGGTGTCAGTGTCTCAGGGTATCCGGGTCTCAATGTCCCAGTGTCTCAGGGTCTCTGGCTCTCAGTGTCTCAGGGTCTCTGGGCCTGTGTGTCTCTGGGTCTCTGGGTTTGAGGGTCTCTGTGTCTCAGGGTCTCAGTGCCTCAGGGTCTCAGAGTCCATGGTTATCTGGGTCTCTGGGACTCTGGGTGTCTGGGTCTCAGGTTCTCTGGGTTTCTGGGTCTCAGGGATTCAATGTCTCAGTGTCTCAGGGTTTAGTGTCTCAAGGTCTCCGGGTCTCAGTGTCGCAGGAATCAGGGTCCCTGGGTCTCTGGGTCTTGGGGTCTCGGGGTCTCGGGGTCTCAGGGTCTCGGGGTCTCAGGGTCTCAGAGTCTCTGGGTGTCTGGGTCTCTGTGTCTCAGTGTCTCAGTTTCTCTGTGCCTCTGCGTCTCAGGGTCTCAGTGTCTCAGGGTCTCAGGGTGTCAGGGTCTCAGTGTCTCAAGGTCTCAGGGCCTCTGGGTCTCAGTCTCTCAGGTCTCACGGCCTCAGGGACTCTGGGTCTCAGGGTCTCAGTGTCTCAGAGCGTCTGGGTCTCTGTGTCTCAGTTTCTCTGTGTCTCAGTGTCTCAAGGTCTCAGGGCCTTTGGGTCTCAGTGTCTCAGGGTCTCAGGGTCTCAGGGCCTCTGGGTCTCTGTGTCTCACTGTCTCAGGGCCTCTGGGTAACTGTCTCTCAGGGTCTCACGGCCTCTCGGTCTCAGTGCCTCAGGGTCTCAGGGCCTACAGGTCTTAAGGTCTCAGGGTCTCAGGGTCTCTGGGTCTCTGTGTCTCAGGGTCTCAGGGCCTTTGGGTCTCAGGGTCTCTGGATCTCTCGTTCTCAGGGTTTCTGGGTCTCAGTGTATCAGTTTTCTCAGCGTCTCAGTGTCTCTTGTTCTCATGGTCACAGTCTCTCAGTTTCTCAGTGTCTCAGTGTCTCAGGGTCTCATGGTCACATTGTGTCAGTGCCTCAGGGTCTCAGTGTCTCAGGGTCTCAGTTTCTCAGTGTCTTAGAGTGTCAGGGACTCAGAGTTTCAGTGTCTCAGGGGCTCAGGGACTCAGTGCCTCTGTGTCTCAGTGTCTCTGTGTCTCCGGGCTAAGTGTCTCTGTGTCTCAGTGTCTCAGGGTCTCAGTGTCTCAGTGTCTCAGGGTCTGTGGGTCTCAGGGTCTCAGTGTCTCAGTGTCTCAGTGTCGCAGTGTCTCAGTGTCTCAGTGTCTCAGGGTCTCAGTGTATCAGGGTCTCGGGGTCTCTGGATCTCTGGTTCTCTGGGTCTCTTGGTCTGTGGGTCTCACTGTCTCTGTGTCTCAGGGTCTCTGTTTCTCTGGGTCTCTGGGTCTCAGTTCCTCATGGTGTCTGAGTCTCTGTGTCTCAGGGTCTCAGTGTCTCAGAGCCTCTGTGTCTCTGGGTAACTGGGTCTCAGTGTCACAGGGTCTCAGTGTCTCAGGGTCTCAGTGTCTCAGGGTCTCTGGTTCCCTGGGTCCCAGGGTCTCAGTGTCTCAGTGTCTCAGTGTCTGAGGGTCTCAGGGTCTCTGTGTCGCTGTGTCTCGGGGTCTCTGGGTCTCTGGGTCTCAGTGTCTCAGGGGCTCAGGGCCTCAGTGTCTCAGGGGCTCAGGGCCTCAGTGCCTCAGTGTCTCAGTGTCTCAGGGCTCAGTGTCTCTGTGTCTCAGGGCTCAGTGTCTCAGTGCCTGAGGGTCTCTGCGTCTCTGTGGCTCAGTGTCTCTGGGTCTCAGGGTCCCAGTGTCTCAGGGTCTCGGGGTCTCAGGGTCTCAGTGTTGCAGTTTCTCAGTGTCTCAGGATCTCAGTGTCTCACTGCCTCAGGATCTCAGTTTCTCAGGACCTCAGTGTCTCAGGGTCTCTGTGTATCTGTGTCTCAGGGCCTCAGTGTCTCAGGGTCACAGTGTCTCAGGGTGTCCGTCTCTCTGGGCCTCTGGGACTCAGGGAATCAGGGTCTCAGAGTCTCAGCTCTCAGTGTCTCAGTGTCTCAGGGTCTCAGTATCTCAGTGTCTCACGGTCTCAGTGTCACTGGGTCTCTGAGTCTCAGGGTCTCAGTGTCTCAGTGTCTCAGCATCTCAGGGTCTCAGGGCCTCTGGATCTCTGGGTTTCTGAGTCTCAATGTCTCAGTGTCTTAGGGTCTCAGGGCCTCTCGGTCTCAGTTTCTCAGTGCCTCAGGGTCTCAGTGTCTCTGTGTCTCAGGGTCTCAGGGCCTCTCGGATTCAGGGTCTCAGTGTCTCAGGGTCTCAGTCCCTCAAGGCCTCTGGGTCACTGGGTCTCAGGGCCTCACGGCCTCAGTGTCTCAGGGTCTCAGGGTCACTGGGTCTCTGAGTCTCAGTGTCTCAGGGTCTCAGGGTCATCTGGGTCTCTATGTCTCAGGATCTCAGGGTCTCAGGGTCGCTGGGTCTCTGGGTCTCTGTGTCTCAGGGTCTCAGGGCCCCTGGGTCTCTGGTTCTCAGGGTCTCAGGGCCCCTGGGTCTCTGAGTCTCAATGTCTCAGTGTCTCAGGGCCTCTGGGTCTCTGGTTCTCTGAGTCACAGTGTCTCAGAGTCTCAGGGCCTCTGAGTCTCAGTTTCTCAGGGTCTTAGGGCCTCTGGGTCTCAGGGTCTCAGTGTCTCAGAGTCTCAGGGTCTCAGTTCTCAGGGCATCTGGGTCTCTATGTCTCAGTGTCTCAGGGCTTCTGGGTCTCAGGGCCTCTGGGTCTCTGTGTCTCATTGTCTCAGGTTCTCAGTGCCTCTGGGCCTCTGAGTCTCAGGATCTCAGGGCCTCTGGGTCTCTGTGTCTCACTGTCTCAGGGCCTCTGGGTCACTGTCTCTCAGGGTCTCAGGGCCTCTCGGTCTCAGGGTCTCAGTGCCTCAGGGTCTCAGGTTCTCAGGGCCTCTGGGTCTCAGTGTCTCAGTGTCTCAGGTTCTCAGGGCCTCGGGGTCTCTCTGTCTCATGTCCTCTGGGTCTCTGGGTTTCTGATTCTCAATGTCTCAGTGTCTCAGGGTCTCTGGGTCTCTGTGTCTCAGGGCATCTGAGTCTCTATGTCTCAGGGTCTCAGGGTCTCTGGGTCTCAGGGCCTCTGCGTCTCTGTGTCTCATTGTCTCAGGGTCTCAGAGCCTCTGGGATTCAGGGTCTCAGTGTCTCAGGGTCTCAGGGTCTCAGTCCCTCAAGGCCTCTGGGTCACTGTGTCTCAGGGTCTCACGGCCTCAGGGACTCTGGGTCTCAGGGTCTCAGTTTCTCAGGGCCTCTGGGTCTCAGTGTCTCAGTGTCTCAGGGTCTCGGTGTTTCAGGGTCTCAATTTCTCAGGGTCTCTGGGAAACTGGGTGTCCGGGTCTCTGAGTCTCAGGGTCTCAGTGTCACACTGTCTCAGGGTCTCTGGGGTTCTGGGTCTCAGGGCCTCCGTGTCTCAGAGTCTCAGAGTCTCTGGGTCTCAGTGCTTTGTATCTCAGGGTCTCAGGGACTGAATGTCTCAGGGTCTCAGTGTCTCAGTGTCGCAGGGTCTCAGTGTCTCAATGTCTCAGTGCCTCAGTGTCTCAGGGTCTCAGTGTCTCAGGGTCTCAGTGTCTCAGTGTCTCAGGGTCTCAGTGTCTCAGTGTCTCAGGGTCTCAGTGTCTCAGTGTCTCAGAGTCTCAGTGTCTCAGGGTCTCAGTGTTTCACGGTCTCAGGGTCTCAGTGTCTCACGGTCTCAGGGTCTCAGTGTCTCAGGGTCTCAGTGTCTCAGTGTCTCAGGGTCTCAGTGTCTCAGGGTCTCAGGGTCTCAGTGTCTCAGAGTCTCAGGGTCTCTGGGTCTCTGGGTCTCAGTGTCTCAGTGTCTCTGAGTCTCAGAGTGTCAGTGTGTCAGTTCCTCAGGGTCTGGGTCTCAGGTTCTCTGGGACTCAGTGTTTCAGTCTCTCAGGGTCTCAGTGTCTCTGGGTTTCTGGGTCTCTTGGTCTCTGCGTCTAAGGGTCTCTGGGTCTCAGGGCCACAGGGCCTCAGGGTCTCAGGGTCACAGTGTCTCAGTGTCTCAGGGTCCCTGGGTCTCATGGCCTTTGGGTTTCTGGGTCTCTGGATCTCAGTGTCTTCGTGTCTCAGGGTCTCAGGGTCCCTGTTCCTCAGTGCTTAGTGTCTCAGGGTCTCAGAGTCTCAGGGTCTCAGGGTCTCAGGGCCTCTGGGCCTCTGGGTCTCAGCGTCTCAGTGTCTCAGGGTCTCAGGGCCTCTGGGTCTCTGGGTCTCAGGCTTTCAGGGTTTCAGTGTTTCAGTGTCTCAGTGTCTCAGTGTCTCAGGGTCTGGGTCTCTGGGACTCCTGGTCTCTGTGTCTCAGGGTGCCCGTGTGTCTGAGTCTCAGGGTCTCACTGTCTCAGGGTCACAGGGTTTCAGTGTCCCTGGGTCTCAGTGTCTCAGTCTCTCAGCTTCTCAGTGTCTCAGTGACTCAGGGTCTCGGTGCCTCAATGTGTCAATGTCTCAGTGTCTCAGGGCCTCAGGGTCTCAGGGTCTCAGTGTTCCTGTGTTTCAGGGTCTCAGTGAGTAAGGGTCTCAGTGTCTCAGGGGCTCAGTGTCTTGGTGTCTCAGAGTCTCTGTGTCTCAGTGTCTGAGGGTCTCAGTTTCTGAGGGTCTCTGGGTCTCTGGGTATCCGGCTCTCTGGGTCTCAGGGTCTCAGTGCCTCAGTGTCTCAGGGTCTCTGGGTTTCAGTGTCTCGGTGTCTCAGGGTCTCAGGGTCTCTGTGTCTCCAGATCTCAGTGTCTCAGGCTCTCAGGGTCTCAGGGTCTCTGGGTCTCAGGGCCTCTGGGTCTCTGTGTCTCATTGTCTCAGGGTCTCAGGGCCTCTGGGTTTCTGGGTCTCAATTTCTCAGTGTCTCAGGGTCTCTGTGTCTCAGGGTCTCAGGGGCTCTGGGTCCCTGTGTCTCAGGGTCTCAGGGTCTCTGGGTCTCACTGGCTCAGGGCCTCTGGGTCACTGTCTCTCAGGGTCTCAGGGCCTCTGGGTCTCAGTGTCTCAGGGTCTCAGGGCCTCTGGGTCTCAGTGTCTCAGGTCTCACGGCCTCAGGGACTTTGGGCCTCAGGGTCTCAGTGTCTCAGAGCGTCTGGGTCTCTGTGTCTCTGGGTCACAGTTTCTCTGTGTCTCAGGGTCTCAGGGTCTCAGGGCCTCTGGGTCTCAGTGTCTCAGGGTCTCAGGGTCTCAGGGCCTCTGGGTCTCAGTGTCTCAGGGTCTCAGGGTCTCAGGGCCTCTGAGTCTCTGTGTCTCACTGTCTCAGGGCCTCTGGGTAACTGTCTCTCAGGGTCTCAGGGCCTCTCGGTCTCAGGGTCTCAGTGCCTCAGGGTCTCAGGGTCTCAGGGCCTATAGGTCTCAGGGTCTCAGGGTCTCTGGGTCTCTGTGTCTCAGGGTGTCAGGGCCTCTGGGTCTCTGGGTCTCAGGGTCTCAGGGCCTCTGGGTCTCTGGGTCTCTGTGTCTCAGGGTCTCTGTGTCTCAGGGTCTCAGGGCCTCTGGGTCTCTGTGTCTCACTGGCTCAGGGCCTCTGGGTCTCAGGGTCTCAGTGTCTCAGTGTCTCAGGGTCTCAGGGTCTCAGGGCCACTGGATCTCTGGGTCTCTGAGTCTCAATGTCTCAGTGTCTCAGGGTCTCAGTTCCTCTGGGTCTCAGGGTCTCTGTGTCTCAGGGTCTCAAGACTCAGTGTCTCAGGGCCTCTGGGTCTCTGTGTCTCTGAGTCTCAGTGTCTCAGGGTCTCAGGGCGTCTGGGTCTCTGTGTCTCAATTTCTCAGTGTCTCAGTGTCTCAGGGTCTCAGGGTCTCTGTGTCTCAGGGCCTCTGGGTTTCTGTGTCTCAGGGTCTCTGGGTCTCTGTGTCTCACTGTCTCAGTGTCTCAGTGTCTCAGGGCCTCTGGGTCTCTGTGTCTCACTGTCTCAGGGCCTCTGGGTCACTGTCTCTCAGGGTCTCAGGGCCTCTCGGTCTCAGGGTCTCAGTGCCTCAGGGTCTCAGGTTCTCAGGGCCTCGGGGTCTCTCTGTCTCATGTCCTCTGGGTCTCTGGGTTTCTGATTCTCAATGTCTCAGTGTCTCAGGATCTCAGGTTCTCTGGGTCTCTGTGTCTCAGGCTCTCAGAGTCTCAGGGCACCTGGGTCTCTATGTCTCAGGGTTTCAGGGTCTCAGGGTCTCTGGGTCTCAGGGCCTCTGGGTCCCTGTGTCTCATTGCCTCAGGGTCTCTGGGCCTCTGGGATTCAGGGACTAAGTGTCTCAGGGTCTCAGGGTCTCAGTCCCTCAAGGCCTCTGGGTCACTGTGTCTCAGGGTCTCATGGCCTCAGGGACTCTGGGTCTCTGTGTCTCTGAGTCTCAGTGTCTCGGTGTCTCAGGGTCTCAGAGCCTCTGGGTCTCAGGGTCTCAGTGTCTCAGGGCCTCTGGGTCTCTGTGTCTCTGAGTCTCAGTGTCTCCGTGTCTCAGAGTCTCAGAGTCTCTGGGTCTCAGAGCTTTGTATCTCAATGTCTCAGTGCCTTGCGTCTCAGTGTCTCAGTGTCTCAGGGTCTCAGTGTCTCAGTGTCTCAGTGTCTCAGTGTCTCAGTGCCTCAGTGTCTCAGGGTCTCAGTGTCTCAGTGTCTCAGGGTCTCAGGGTCTCAGTGTCTCAGGTTCTCAGGGTCTCAGGGTCTCAGTGTCTCAGGTTCTCAGTGTCTCAGTGTCTCAGTGTCTCAGTGCCTCAGTGTCTCAGGGTCTCAGTGTCTCAGGGTCTCAGTGTCTCAGGTTCTCAGTGTCTCAGTGTCTCAGGGTCTCAGTGTCTCAGGGTCTCAGTGTCTCAGTGTCTCAGGGTCTCAGTGTCTCAGGGTCTCAGTGTCTCAGTGTCTCAGTGTCTCAGGGTCTCAGTGTCTCTGGGTCTCAGTGTCTCAGTGTCTCAGGGTCTCAATGTCTCAGTGTCTCAGGGCTTCTGGGTCTCAGGGCCTCTGGGTCTCTATGTCTCATTGTCTCAGGGTCTCAGTGCCTCGGGGTCACTGAGTCTCAGGGTCTCAGGGCCTCTGGGTCTCTGTGTCTCACTGTCTCAGGGCCTCTGGGTCACTGTCTCTCAGGGTCTCAGGGCCTCTCATAGAACATAGAACATAGAACATAGAACACTACAGCACAAACAGGCCCTTCGGCCCACAAGTTGCGCCGACCACATCACCTACCAACCTACAGACCTATCTATAACCCTCAATCTCATTAAACCCCATATACTCATCCAGAAGTCTTTTAAAAGACCCCAGCGAGTTCGCCTCCACCACCACTGACGGCAGCCGATTCCATTCACTCACCACCCTCTGAGTGAAAAACTTACCCCTAACATCACTTCTGAACCTCCCTCCCCGCACCTTAAATCTGTGTCCTCTCGTAGCGACCATTTCAAACCGGGGAAATAGCCTCTGAGAGTCCACCCTATCTATTCCTCTCAACATTTTGTAAACTTCTATCAGGTCGCCTCTCAACCTTCGTCTCTCCAGGGAAAAGAGTCCCAGCTCCCTCAACCTAACTTCATAAGGCATGCCTCCCAGTCCAGGCAACATCCTTGTAAATCTCCTCTGTACCCTTTCAATAGCTTCTACATCTTTCCTATAGTGAGGCGACCAGAACTGCGCACAATACTCCAAATGAGGCCTGACAAGGGTCTTATAAAGTTCCAGCATTACCTCCCGACTCCTAAACTCAATCCCTCGATTAATGAAGGCCAGTACACCATACGCCTTCTTGACCACCTCCTCCACCTGCGAGGCCGATTTAAGAGTCCTGTGGACCCGGACCCCAAGATCCTTCTGCTCCTCAACACTACTCAGACTTCTGCCCTTAATAGTGTACTCGTTCATCCCGTTGGTTCTGCCAAAATGGACGACAACACATTTATCCGCGTTGAAGTCCATCTGCCACTTCTCCGCCCAGTCCTGCATCCTATCTATGTCCTGCTGCAACTTTTGCCATCCTTCCAGATCATCCACAACACCACCGACCTTCGTGTCATCAGCGAACTTACTTACCCATCCCTCCACTTCCTCATCCAGGTCATTTATGAAAATGACAAACAACAAGGGTCCCAGAACAGATCCTTGAGGCACTCCGCTGGTGACTGACCTCCATTCAGAAAAAGCCCCATCCACAACCACTCTCTGCCTTCTGCAGGCAAGCCAGTTCTGGATCCACAAGGCCAAAGGCCCTTGGATCCCATGCCCTCTCACCTTCTCAAGAAGTCTTGCATGGGGGACCTTATCAAACGCCTTGCTGAAGTCCATGTACACTACGTCCACGGCACTTCCTTCGTCAATGTGTTCAGTCACATTATCGAAGAACTCAACTAGGCTTGTAAGGCACGACCTCTCGGTCTCAGGGTCTCAGTGCCTCAGGGTCTCAGGTTCTCAGGGCCTCTGGGTCTCAGTGTCTCAGGTTCTCAGGGCCTCGGGGTCTCTCTGTCTCATGTCCTATGGTTCTCTGGGTTTCTGATTCTCAATGTCTCAGTGTCTCAGAGTCTCAGGGCCTCTGGGATTCAGGGTCTCAGTGTCTCAGGGTCTCAGTCCCTCAAGGCCTCTGGGTCACGGTGTCTCAGGGTCTCACTGCCTCAGGGACTCTGGGTCCCAGGGTCTCAGGTTCTCATTGCCTCTGGGTCTCAGTGTCTCAGGGTCTCGGTGTTTCAGGGTCTCAATTTCTCAGGGTCTCTGGGAAACTGGGTGTCCGGGTCTCTGAGTCTCAGGGTCTCAGTGTCACACTGTCTCAGGGTCTCTGGGGTTCTGGGTCTCAGGGCCTCCGTGTCTCAGAGTCTCAGAGTCTCTGGGTCTCAGTACTTTGTATCTCAGGGTCTCAGGGACTGAATGTCTCAGGGTCTCAGTGTCTCAGTGTCGCAGGGACTCAGTGTCTCAATGTCTCAGTGCCTCAGTGTCTCAGGGTCTCAGTGTCTCAGTGTCTCAGTGTCTCAGGGTCTCAGTGTCTCAGGGTCTCAGGGTCTCAGTGTCTCAGAGTCTCAGGGTCTCTGGGTCTCTGGGTCTCAGTGTCTCAGAGTCTCAGGGTCTCTGGGTCTCTGGGTCTCAGTGTCTCAGAGTCTCAGAGTCTCAGTGTGTCAGTGTGTCAGTTCCTCAGGGTCTGGGTCTCAGGGTCTCTGGGACTCAGTGTTTCAGTCTCTCAGGGTCTCAGTGTCTCTGGGTTTCTGGGTCTCTTGGTCTCTGCGTCTAAGGGTCTCTGGGTCTCAGGGCCACAGGGCCTCAGGGTCTCAGGGTCACAGTGTCTCAGGGTCCCTGGGTCTCATGGCCTTTGGGTTTCTGGGTCTCTGGATCTCAGTGTCTTCGTGTCTCAGGGTCTCAGGGTCCCTGTTCCTCAGTGCTTAGTGTCTCAGGGTCTCAGAGTCTCAGGGTCTCAGGGCCTCTGGGTCTCAGCGTCTCAGTGTCTCAGGGTCTCAGGGCCTCTGGGTCTCTGGGTCTCAGGCTTTCAGGGTTTCAGTGTTTCAGTGTCTCAGGGTCTGGGTCTCTGGGACGCCTGGTCTCTGTGTCTCAGGGTGCCCGTGTGTCTGAGTCTCAGGGTCTCACTGTCTCAGGGTCACAGGGTTTCAGTGTCTCTGGGTCTCAGTGTCTCTGGGTCTCAGGGCCTCTAGGTCTCTGGGTCTCAGGGCCTCTGGGTCTCTGGGTCTCAGGGTTTCAGGGTTTCATGGTTTCAGTGTCTCAGTGTCTCAGGGTCTGGGTCTCTGGGACTCCTGGTCTCTGTGTCTCAGGGTGCCCGTGTCTCTGAGTCTCAGGGTCTCACTGTCTCAGGGTCACAGGGTTTCAGTGTCTCTGTGTCTCAGGGTCTCAGGGTTTCAGGGACCCTGGGTCCCAGTGTCTCAGTGTCTCAGGGTCTCAGTGTCTCTGTGTCACTCGGTCTCAGTGTCTCAGGATCTCAGGGTCTCAGTATCTCAGTATTTCAGGGTCTCAGTGACTCTGGGTCTCTGGGTCTCTTGGTCTCAGGGTCACTGGGCCTCTGGGCCTCAGTGTCTCAGTGTCTCAGGGTCTCAGTGTCTCAGGGTGTCAGTGTCTCAGGGTATCCAGGTCTCAATGTCCCAGTGTCTCAGGGTCTCTGGCTCTCAGTGTCTCAGGGTCTCTGGGCCTGTGTGTCTCTGGGTCTCTGGGTTTGAGGGTCTCTGTGTCTCAGGGTCTCAGTGCCTCAGGGTCTCAGAGTACATGGTTATCTGGGTCTCTGGGACTCTGGGTGTCTGGGTCTCAGGTTCTCTGGGTTTCTGGGTCTCAGGGATTCAATGTCTCAGTGTCTCAGGGTTTAGTGTCTCAAGGTCTCCGGGTCTCAGTGTCGCAGGAATCAGGGTCCCTGGGTCTCTGGGTCTCGGGGTCTCAGGGTCTCAGAGTCTCTGGGTGTCTGGGTCTCAGTGTCTCAGTGTCTCAGTTTCTCTGTGCCTCTGCGTCTCAGGGTCTCAGTGTCTCAGGGTCTCAGGGTGTCAGGGTCTCAGTGTCTCAGTGTCTCAGGGTCTCAGTGTCTCTGGGTCTCAGTGTCTCAGTGTCTCAGGGTCTCAGGGTCTCTATGTCTCAGTGTCACAGGGCTTCTGGGTCTCAGGGCCTCTGGGTCTCTGTGTCTCATTGTCTCAGGGTCTCAGTGCCTCGGGGTCTCTGAGTCTCAGGGTCTCAGGGCCTCTGGGTCTCTGTGTCTCACTGTCTCAGGGCCTCTGGGTCACTGTCTCTCAGGGTCTCAGGGCCTCTCGGTCTCAGGGTCTCAGTGCCTCAGGGTCTCAGGTTCTCAGGGCCTCTGGGTCTCAGTGTCTCAGTGTCTCAGGTTCTCAGGGCCTTGGGGTCTCTCTGTCTCATGTCCTCTGGGTCTCTGGGTTTCTGATTCTCAATGTCTCAGTGTCTCAGGGTCTCTGGGTCTCTATGTCTCAGGGTCTCAGGGTCTCTGGGTCTCAGGGCCTCTGGGTCTCTGTGTCTCATTGTCTCAGGGTCTCAGGGCCTCTGGGATTCAGGGTCTCAGTGTCTCAGGGTCTCAGGGTCTCAGTCCCTCAAGGCCTCTGGGTCACTGTATCTCAGGGTCTCACTGCCTCAGGGACTCTGGGTCCCAGGGTCTCAGGTTCTCAGGGCCTCTGGGTCTCAGTGTCTCAGTGTCTCAGGGTCTCGGTGTTTCAGGGTCTCAATTTCTCAGGGTCTCTGGGAAACTGGGTGTCCGGGTCTCTGACTCTCAGGGTCTCAGTGTCACACTGTCTCAGGGTCTCTGGGGTTCTGGGTCTCAGGGCCTCCGTGTCTCAGAGTCTCAGAGTCTCTGGGTCTCAGTGCTTTGTATCTCAGGGTCTCAGGGACTGAATGTCTCAGGGTCTCAGTGTCTCAGTGTCGCAGGGACTCAGTGTCTCAATGTCTCAGTGCCTCAGTGTCTCTGTGTCTCAGGGCATCTGGGTCTCTATGTCTCAGGGTCTCAGGGTCTCAGGGTGTCAGTGTCTCAGTGTCTCAGGGTCTCAGTGTCTCAGTGTCTCAGGGTCTCAGTGTCTCAGGGTCTCAGTGTCTCAGGGTCTCAGTGTCTCAGAGTCTCAGGGTCTCTGGGTCTCTGGGTCTCAGTGTCTCAGTGTCTCAGAGTCTCAGTGTGTCAGTGTGTCAGTTCCTCAGGGTCTGGGTCTCAGGGTCTCTGGGACTCAGTGTTTCAGTCTCTCAGGGTCTCAGTGTCTCTGGGTTTCTGGGTCTCTTGGTCTCTGCGTCTAAGGGTCTCTGGGTCTCAGGGCCACAGGGCCTCAGGGTTTCAGGGTCACAGTGTCTCAGTGTCTCAGGGTCCCTGGGTCTCATGGCCTTTGGGTTTCTGGGTCTCTGGATCTCAGTGTCTTCGTGTCTCAGGGTCTCAGGGTCCCTGTTCCTCAGTGCTTAGTGTCTCAGGGTCTCAGAGTCTCAGGGTCTCAGGGCCTCTGGGTCTCAGCGTCTCAGTGTCTCAGGGTCTCAGGGCCTCTGGGTCTCTGGGTCTCAGGGTTTCAGGGTTTCAGTGTTTCAGTGTCTCAGTGTCTCAGTGTCTCAGGGTCTGGGTCTCTGGGACGCCTGGTCTCTGTGTCTCAGGGTGCCCGTGTGTCTGAGTCTCAGGGTCTCACTGTCTCAGGGTCACAGGGTTTCAGTGTCTCTGGGTCTCAGTGTCTCTGGGTCTCAGGGCCTCTAGGTCTCAGGGTCTCAGGGCCTCTGGGTCTCTGGGTCTCAGGGTTTCAGGGTTTCATGGTTTCAGTGTCTCAGTGTCTCAGTGTCTCAGGGTCTGGGTCTCTGGGACTCCTGGTCTCTGTGTCTCAGGGTGCCCGTGTCTCTGAGTCTCAGGGTCTCACTGTCTCAGGGTCACAGGGTTTCAGTGTCTCTGTGTCTCAGGGTCTCAGGGTTTCAGGGACCCTGGGTCCCAGTGTCTCAGTGTCTCAGGGTCTCTGGGTCTCAGTGTCTCAGTGTCTCTGTGTCTCTCGGTCTCAGTGTCTCAGGATCTCAGGGTCTCAGTATCTCAGTATTTCAGGGTCTCAGTGACTCTGGGTCTCTGGGTCTCTTGGTCTCAGGGTCTCTGGGCCTCTGGGCCTCAGTGTCTCAGGGTCTCAGTGTCTCAGGGTGTCAGTGTCTCAGGGTATCCGGGTCTCAATGTCCCAGTGTCTCAGGGTCTCTGGCTCTCAGTGTCTCAGGGTCTCTGGGCCTGTGTGTCTCTGGGTCTCTGGGTTTGACGGTCTCTGTGTCTCAGGGTCTCAGAGTCCATGGTTATCTGGGTCTCTGGGACTCTGGGTGTCTGGGTCTCAGGTTCTCTGGGTTTCTGGGTCTCAGGGTTTCAATGTCTCAGTGTCTCAGGGTTTAGTGTCTCAAGGTCTCCGGTTCTCAGTGTCGCAGGAATCAGGGTCCCTGGGTCTCTGGGTCTCGGGGTCTAGGGTCTCGGGGTCTCAGGGTCTCAGAGTCTCTGGGTGCCTGGGTCTCAGTGTCTCAGTGTCTCAGTTTCTCTGTGCCTCTGCGTCTCAGGGTCTCAGTCTCAGGGTCTCAGGGTGTCAGGGTCTCAGTATCTCAAGGTCTCAGTGTCTGGTTATCTCAGTGTCTCAGTGTCTCAGGGTCTCAGTGTCTCAGCTTCTCAGTGTCTCAGTGACTCAGGGTCTCGGTGCCTCAATGTGTCAATGTCTCAGTGTCTCAGGGCATCAGGGTCTCAGTGTTCCTGTGTTCCTGTGTTTCAGGGTCTCAGTGAGTAAGGGTCTCAGTGTCTCAGGGGCTCAGTGTCTTGGTGTCTCAGAGTCTCTGTGTCTCAGTGTCTGAGGGTCTCAGTTTCTGAGGGTCTCTGGGTCTCTGGGTATCCGGCTCTCAGGGTCTCAGGGTCTCAGTGTCTCAGGGTCTCTGGGTTTCAGTGTCTCGGTGTCTCAGAGTCTCAGGGTCTCTGTGTCTACAGATCTCAGTGTCTCAGGCTCTCAGGGTCTCAGGGTCTCTGGGTCTCAGGGCCTCTGGGTCTCTGTGTCTCATTGTCTCAGGGTCTCAGGGCCTCTGGGTTTCTGGGTCTCAATTTCTCAGTGTCTCAGGGCCTCTGGGTCTCTGAGTCTCAGGGTCTCAGGGCCTCTGGGTCTCAGGGTCTCAGTGTCTCAGGGTCTCAGGGTCTCAGGGCCTCTGGGTCTCAGGGTCTCAGTGACTCAGGGTCTCAGTGTCTCAGGGTCTCAGTTCCTCTGGGTCTCAGGGTCTCTGTGTCTCAGGGTCTCAAGACTCAGTGTCTCAGGGCCTGTGGGTCTCTGGGTCTCTGAGTCTCAGTGTCTCAGGGTCTCAGGGTCTCAGGGCGTCTGGGTCTCTGTGTCTCAATTTCTCAGTGTCTCAGGGTCTCTGTGTCTCAGTGTCTCAGGGCCTCTGGGTTTCTGTGTCTCAGGGTCTCAGGGTCTCTGGGTCTCTGTGTCTCACTGTCTCAGTGTCTCAGGGCCTCTGGGTCTCTGTGTCTCACTGTCTCAGGGCCTCTGGGTCACTGTCTCTCAGGGTCTCAGGGCCTCTCGGTCTCAGGGTCTCAGTGCCTCAGGGTCTCAGGTTCTCAGGGCCTCTGGGTCTCAGTGTCTCAGTGTCTCAGGTTCTCAGGGCCTCGGGGTCTCTCTGTCTCATGTCCTCTGGGTCTCTGGGTTTCTGATTCTCAATGTCTCAGTGTCTCAGGGTCTCTGGGTCTCTGTGTCTCAGGGCATCTGGGTCTCTATGTCTCAGGGTCTCTGGGTCTCAGGGCCTCTGGGTCTCTGTGTCTCATTGTCTCAGGGTCTCAGGGCCTCTGGGATTCAGGGTCTCAGTGTCTCAGGGTCTCAGGGTCTCAGTCCCTCAAGGCCTCTGGGTCACTGTGTCTCAGGGTCTCACTGCCTCAGGGACTCTGGGTCCCAGGGTCTCAGGTTCTCAGGGCCTCTGGGTCTCAGTGTCTCAGTGTCTCAGGGTCTCGGTGTTTCAGGGTCTCAATTTCTCAGGGTCTCTGGGAAACTGGGTGTCCGGGTCTCTGAGTCTCAGGGTCTCAGTGTCACACTGTCTCAGGGTCTCTGGGGTTCTGGGTCTCAGGGCCTCCGTGTCTCAGAGTCTCAGAGTCTCTGGGTCTCAGTGCTTTGTATCTCAGGGTCTCAGGGACTGAATGTCTCAGGGTCTCAGTGTCTCAGTGTCGCAGGGACTCAGTGTCTCAATGTCTCAGTGCCTCAGTGTCTCAGGGTCTCAGTGTCTCAGGGTCTCAGTGTCTCAGTGTCTCAGGGTCTCAGTGTCTCAGGGTGTCAGTGTCTCAGTGTCTCAGGGTCTCAGTGTCTCAGTGTCTCAGGGTCTCAGTGTCTCAGGGTCTCAGTGTCTCAGGGTCTCAGGGTCTCAGTTTCTCAGAGTCTCAGGGTCTCTGGGTCTCTGGGTCTCAGTGTCTCAGTGTCTCAGAGTCTCAGTGTGTCAGTGTGTCAGTTCCTCAGGGTCTGGGTCTCAGGGTCTCTGGGACTCAGTGTTTCAGTCTCTCAGGGTCTCAGTGTCTCTGGGTTTCTGGGTCTCTTGGTCTCTGCGTCTAAGGGTCTTTGGGTCTCAGGGCCACAGGGCCTCAGGGTCTCAGGGTCACAGTGTCTCAGTGTCTCAGGGTCCCTGGTTCTCATGGCCTTTGGGTTTCTGGGTCTCTGGATCTCAGTGTCTTCGTGTCTCAGGGTCTCAGGGTCCCTGTTCCTCAGTGCTTAGTGTCTCAGGGTCTCAGAGTCTCAGGGTCTCAGGGCCTCTGGGTCTCAGCGTCTCAGTGTCTCAGGGTCTCAGGGTCTCAGGGCCTCTGGGTCTCTGGGTCTCAGGCTTTCAGGGTTTCAGTGTTTCAGTGTCTCAGTGTCTCAGGGTCTGGGTCTCTGGGACGCCTGGTCTCTGTGTCTCAGGGTGCCCGTGTGTCTGAGTCTCAGGGTCTCACTGTCTCAGGGTCACAGGGTTTCAGTGTCTCTGGGTCTCAGTGTCTCTGGGTCTCAGGGCCTCTAGGTCTCAGGGTCTCAGGGCCTCTGGGTCTCTGGGTCTCAGGGTTTCAGGGTTTCATGGTTTCAGTGTCTCAGTGTCTCAGTGTCTCAGGGTCTGGGTCTCTGGGACTCCTGGTCTCTGTGTCTCAGGGTGCCCGTGTGTCTGAGTCTCAGGGTCTCACTGTCTCAGGGTCACAGGGTTTCAGTGTCTCTGTGTCTCAGGGTCTCAGGGTTTCAGGGACCCTGGGTCCCAGTGTCTCAGTGTCTCAGGGTCTCTGGGTCTCAGTGTCTCAGGGTCTCAGTGTCTCTGTGTCTCTCGGTCTCAGTGTCTCAGGATCTCAGGGTCTCAGTATCTCAGTATTTCAGGGTCTCAGTGACTCTGGGTCTCTGGGTCTCTTGGTCTCAGGGTCTCTGGGCCTCTGGGCCTCAGTGTCTCAGGGTCTCAGTGTCTCAGGGTGTCAGTGTCTCAGAGTATCCGGGTCTCAATGTCCCAGTGTCTCAGGGTCTCTGGCTCTCAGTGTCTCAGGGTCTCTGGGCCTGTGTGTCTCTGGGTCTCTGGGTTTGAGGGTCTCTGTGTCTCAGGGTCTCAGAGTCCATGGTTATCTGGGTGTCTGGGTCTCAGGTTCTCTGGGTTTCTGGGTCTCAGGGATTCAATGTCTCAGTGTCTCAGGGTTTAGTGTCTCAAGGTCTCCGGGTCTCAGTGTCGCAGGAATCAGGGTCCCTGGGTCTCTGGGTCTCGGGGTCTCGGGGTCTAGGGTCTCGGGGTCTCAGGGTCTCAGAGTCTCTGGGTGTCTGGGTCTCAGTGTCTCAGTGTCTCAGTTTCTCTGTGCCT
Organism: Carcharhinus amblyrhynchos; assembly: GCF_965287045.1. Classification (NCBI taxonomy): domain Eukaryota; kingdom Metazoa; phylum Chordata; class Chondrichthyes; order Carcharhiniformes; family Carcharhinidae; genus Carcharhinus; species Carcharhinus amblyrhynchos. Next base: position 170,514 of record NW_027650025.1, on the reverse strand, counting down.
CTGCGTCTCAGGGTCTCAGTGTCTCAGGGTCTCAGTGTCTGGTTATCTCAGTGTCTCAGTGTCTCAGGGTCTCAGTGTCTCTGTGTTTCGGGGTTTCAGTGTCTCAGGGTCTCAGTCTCTCAGCTTCTCAGTGTCTCAGTGACTCAGGGTCTCGGTGCCTCAATGTGTCAATGTCTCAGTGTCTCAGGGCATCAGGGTCTCAGTGTTCCTGTGTTCCTGTGTTTCAGGGTCTCAGTGAGTAAGGGTCTCAGTGTCTCAGGGGCTCAGTGTCTTGGTGTCTCAGAGTCTCTGTGTCTCAGTGTCTGAGGGTCTCAGTTTCTGAGGGTCTCTGGGTCTCTGGGTATCCGGCTCTCTGGGTCTCAGGGTCTCAGTGTCTCAGGGTCTCTGGGTTTCAGTGTCTCGGTGTCTCAGGGTCTCAGGGTCTCTGTGTCTCCAGATCTCAGTGTCTCAGGCTCTCAGGGTCTCAGGGTCTCTGGGTCTCAGGGCCTCTGGGTCTCTGTGTCTCATTGTCTCAGGGTCTCAGGGCCTATGGGTTTCTGGGTCTCAATTTCTCAGTGTCTCAGGGTCTCTGTGTCTCAGGGTCTCAGGGTCTCAGTGTCTCAGGGCCTCTGGGTCTCTGAGTCTCAGGGTCTCAGGGCCTCTGGGTCTCTGTGTCTCACTGGCTCAGGGCCTCTGGGTCTCAGGGTCTCAGTGTCTCAGGGCCTCTGGATCTCTGGGTCTCTGAGTCTCAAGGTCTCAGTGTCTCAGGGTCTCAGTTCCTCTGGGTCTCAGGGTCTCTGTGTCTCAGGGTCTCAAGACTCAGTGTCTCAGGGCCTCTGGGTCTCTGTGTCTCTGAGTCTCAGTGTCTCAGGGTCTCAGGGCGTCTGGGTCTCTGTGTCTCAATTTCTCAGTGTCTCAGGGTCTCAGGGTCTCTGTGTCTCAGTGTCTCAGGGCCTCTGGGTTTCTGTGTCTCAGGGTCTCAGGGTCTCTGGGTCTCTGGGTCTCTGTGTCTCACTGTCTCAGTGTCTCAGTGTCTCAGGGCCTCTGGGTCTCTGTGTCTCACTGTCTCAGGGCCTCTGGGTCACTGTCTCTCAGGGTCTCAGGGCCTCTCGGTCTCAGGGTCTCAGTGCCTCAGGGTCTCAGGTTCTCAGGGCCCCTGGGTCTCAGTGTCTCAGTGTCTCAGGTTCTCAGGGCCTCGGGGTCTCTCTGTCTCATGTCCTCTGGGTCTCTGGGTTTCTGATTCTCAATGTCTCAGTGTCTCAGGGTCTCTGGGTCTCTGTGTCTCAGGGCATCTGGGTCTCTATGTCTCAGGGTCTCAGGGTCTCTGGGTCTCAGGGCCTCTGGGTCTCTGTGTCTCATTGTCTCAGGGTCTCAGGGCCTCTGGGATTCAGGGTCTCAGTGTCTCAGGGCCTCAGGGTCTCAGTCCCTCAAGGCCTCTGGGTCACTGTATCTCAGGGTCTCACTGCCTCAGGGACTCTGGGTCCCAGGGTCTCAGGTTCTCAGGGCCTCTGGGTCTCAGTGTCTCAGTGTCTCAGGGTCTCGGTGTTTCAGGGTCTCAATTTCTCAGGGTCTCTGGGAAACTGGGTGTCCGGGTCTCTGACTCTCAGGGTCTCAGTGTCACACTGTCTCAGGGTCTCTGGGGTTCTGGGTCTCAGGGCCTCCGTGTCTCAGAGTCCCAGAGTCTCTGGGTCTCAGTGCTTTGTATCTCAGGGTCTCAGGGACTGAATGTCTCAGGGTCTCAGTGTCTCAGTGTCGCAGGGACTCAGTGTCTCAATGTCTCAGTGCCTCAGTGTCTCAGGGTCTCAGTGTCTCAGGGTCTCAGTGTCTCAGTGTCTCAGGGTCTCAGGGTCTCAGTGTCTCAGGGTCTCAGTGTCTCAGGGTCTCAGGGTCTCAGTGTCTCAGTGTCTCAGGGTCTCAGGGTCTCAGTGTCTCAGGGTGTCAGTGTCTCAGTGTCTCAGGGTCTCAGTGTCTCAGTGTCTCAGGGTCTCAGTGTCTCAGGGTCTCAGTGTCTCAGGGTCTCAGGGTCTCAGTTTCTCAGAGTCTCAGGGTCTCTGGGTCTCTGGGTCTCAGTGTCTCAGTGTCTCAGAGTCTCAGTGTGTCAGTGTGTCAGTTCCTCAGGGTCTGGGTCTCAGGGTCTCTGGGACTCAGTGTTTCAGTCTCTCAGGGTCTCAGTGTCTCTGGGTTTCTGGGTCTCTTGGTCTCTGCGTCTAAGGGTCTCTGGGTCTCAGGGCCACAGGGCCTCAGGGTCTCAGGGTCACAGTGTCTCAGTGTCTCAGGGTCCCTGGTTCTCATGGCCTTTGGGTTTCTGGGTCTCTGGATCTCAGTGTCTTCGTGTCTCAGGGTCTCAGGGTCCCTGTTCCTCAGTGCTTAGTGTCTCAGGGTCTCAGAGTCTCAGGGTCTCAGGGCCTCTGGGTCTCAGCGTCTCAGTGTCTCAGGGTCTCAGGGCCTCTGGGTCTCTGGGTCTCAGGGTTTCAGGGTTTCAGTGTTTCAGTGTCTCAGTGTCTCAGTGTCTCAGGGTCTGGGTCTCTGGGACGCCTGGTCTCTGTGTCTCAGGGTGCCCGTGTGTCTGAGTCTCAGGGTCTCACTGTCTCAGGGTCACAGGGTTTCAGTGTCTCTGGGTCTCAGTGTCTCTGGGTCTCAGGGCCTCTAGGTCTCTGGGTCTCAGGGTTTCAGGGTTTCATGGTTTCAGTGTCTCAGTGTCTCAGTGTCTCAGGGTCTGGGTCTCTGGGACTCCTGGTCTCTGTGTCTCAGGGTGCCCGTGTCTCTGAGTCTCAGGGTCTCACTGTCTCAGGGTCACAGGGTTTCAGTGTCTCTGTGTCTCAGGGTCTCAGGGTTTCAGGGACCCTGGGTCCCAGTGTCTCAGTGTCTCAGGGTCTCTGGGTCTCAGTGTCTCAGGGTCTCAGTGTCTCTGTGTCTCTCGGTCTCAGTGTCTCAGGATCTCAGGGTCTCAGTATCTCAGTATTTCAGGGTCTCAGTGACTCTGGGTCTCTGGGTCTCTGGGTCTCTTGGTCTCAGGGTCTCTGGGCCTCTGGGCCTCAGTGTCTCAGGGTCTCAGTGTCTCAGGGTGTCAGTGTCTCAGGGTATCCGGGTCTCAATGTCCCAGTGTCTCAGGGTCTCTGGCGCTCAGTGTCTCAGGGTCTCTGGGCCTGTGTGTCTCTGGGTCTCTGGGTTTGAGGGTCTCTGTGTCTCAGGGTCTCAGAGTCCATGGTTATCTGGGTCTCTGGGACTCTGGGTGTCTGGGTCTCAGGTTCTCTGGGTTTCTGGGTCTCAGGGATTCAATGTCTCAGTGTCTCAGGGTTTAGTGTCTCAAGGTCTCCGGGTCTCAGTGTCGCAGGAATCAGGGTCCCTGGGTCTCTGGGTCTCGGGGTCTCGGGGTCTAGGGTCTCGGGGTCTCAGGGTCTCAGAGTCTCTGGGTGTCTGGGTCTCAGTGTCTCAGTGTCTCAGTTTCTCTGTGCCTCTGCGTCTCAGGGTCTCAGTGTCTCAGGGTCTCAGTGTCTGGTTATCTCAGTGTCTCAGTGTCTCAGGGTCTCAGTGTCTCTGTGTTTCAGGGTTTCAGTGTCTCAGGGTCTCAGTCTCTCAGCTTCTCAGTGTCTCAGTGACTCAGGGTCTCGGTGCCTCAATGTGTCAATGTCTCAGTGTCTCAGGGCCTCAGGGTCTCAGTGTTCCTGTGTTCCTGTGTTTCAGGGTCTCAGTGAGTAAGGGTCTCAGTGTCTCAGGGGCTCAGTGTCTTGGTGTCTCAGAGTCTCTGTGTCTCAGTGTCTGAGGGTCTCAGTTTCTGAGGGTCTCTGGGTCTCTGGGTATCCGGCTCTCTGGGTCTCAGGGTCTCAGTGTCTCAGGGTCTCTGGGTTTCAGTGTCTCGGTGTCTCAGGGTCTCAGGGTCTCTGTGTCTCCAGATCTCAGTGTCTCAGGCTCTCAGGGTCTCAGGGTCTCTGGGTCTCAGGGCCTCTGGGTCTCTGTGTCTCATTGTCTCAGGGTCTCAGGGCCTATGGGTTTCTGGGTCTCAATTTCTCAGTGTCTCAGGGTCTCTGTGTCTCAGGGTCTCAGGGTCTCAGTGTCTCAGGGCCTCTGGGTCTCTGAGTCTCAGGGTCTCAGGGCCTCTGGGTCTCTGTGTCTCACTGGCTCAGGGCCTCTGGGTCTCAGGGTCTCAGTGTCTCAGGGTCTCAGGGTCTCAGGGCCTCTGGATCTCTGGGTCTCTGAGTCTCAAGGTGTCAGTGTCTCAGGGTCTCAGTTCCTCTGGGTCTCAGGGTCTCTGTGTCTCAGGGTCTCAAGACTCAGTGTCTCAGGGCCTCTGGGTCTCTGTGTCTCTGAGTCTCAGTGTCTCAGGGTCTCAGGGCGTCTGGGTCTCTGTGTCTCAATTTCTCAGTGTCTCAGGGTCTCAGGGTCTCTGTGCCTCAGTGTCTCAGGGCCTCTGGGTTTCTGTGTCTCAGGGTCTCAGGGTCTCTGGGTCTCTGTGTCTCACTGTCTCAGTGTCTCAGTGTCTCAGGGCCTCTGGGTCTCTGTGTCTCACTTTCTCAGGGCCTCTGGGTCACTGTCTCTCAGGGTCTCAGGGCCTTTCGGTCTCAGGGTCTCAGTGCCTCAGGGTCTCAGGTTCTCAGGGCCTCGGGGTCTCTCTGTCTCATGTCCTCTGGGTCTCTGGGTTTCTGATTCTCAATGTCTCAATGTCTCAGTGTCTCAGGGTCTCAGGTTCTCTGGGTCTCTGTGTCTCAGGCTCTCAGGGTCTCAGGGCACCTGGGTCTCTATGTCTCAGGGTCTCAGGGTCTCTGGGTCTCAGGGCCTCTGGGTCTCTGTGTCTCATTGCCTCAGGGTCTCAGGGCCTCTGGGATTCAGGGTCTCAGTGTCTCAGGGTCTCAGGGTCTTAGTCCCTCAACGCCTCTGGGTCACTGTGTCTCAGGGTCTCATGGCCTCAGGGACTTTGGGTCTCAGGGTCTCAGTGTCTCAGGGCCTCTGGGTCTCTGTGTCTCTGAGTCTCAGTGTCTCGGTGTCTCAGGGTCTCAGAGACTCTGGGACTCAGGGTCTCAGTGTCTCAGGGCCTCTGGGTCTCTGTGTCTCTGAGTCTCAGTGTCTCCATGTCTCAGAGTCTCAGAGTCTCTGGGTCTCAGAGCTTTGTATCTCAGGGCCTCAGGTTCTCAGTGTCTCAGGGTCTCAGTGTCTCAGTGTCTCAGGGTCTCTGTGTCTCAGTGTCTCAGTGTCTCAGGGTCTCAGGGTCTCAGTGTCTCAGGGTCTCAGTGTCTTAGGTTCTCAGTGTCACAGTGTCTCAGGGTCTCAGTGTCTCAGGGTCTCAGTGTCTCAGGGTCTCAGTGTCTCAGTGTCTCAGGGTCTCAGTGTCTCAGGGTCTCAGGGTCTCTATGTCTCAGTGTCTCAGGGCTTCTGGGTCTCAGGGCCTCTGGGTCTCTGTGTCTCATTGTCTCAGGGTCTCAGTGCCTCTGGGTCTCTGAGTCTCAGGGTCTCAGGGCCTCTGGGTCTCTGTGTCTCACTGTCTCAGGGCCTCTGGGTCACTGTCTCTCAGGGTCTCAGGGCCTCTCGGTCTCAAGGTCTCAGTGCCTCAGGGTCTCAGGTTCTCAGGGCCTCTGGGTCTCAGTGTCTCAGTGTCTCAGGTTCTCAGGGCCTCGGGGTCTCTCTGTCTCATGTCCTCTGGGTCTCTGGGTTTCTGATTCTCAATGTCTCAGTGTCTCAGGGTCTCTGGGTCTCTGTGTCTCAGGGCATCTGGGTCTCTATGTCTCAGGGTCTCAGGGTCTCTGGGTCTCAGGGCCTCTGGGTCTCTGTGTCTCATTGTCTCAGGTTCTCAGGGCCTCTGGGATTCAGGGTCTCAGTGTCTCAGGGTCTCAGGGTCTCAGTCCCTCAAGGCCTCTGGGTCACTGTGTCTCAGGGTCTCACTGCCTCAGGGACTCTGGGTCTCAGGTTCTCAGGGCCTCTGGGTCTCAGTGTCTCAGTGTCTCAGGGTCTCGGTGTTTCAGGGTCTCAATTTCTCAGGGTCTCTGGGAAACTGGGTGTCCGGGTCTCTGAGTCTCAGGGTCTCAGTGTCACACTGTCTCAGGGTCTCTGGGGTTCTGGGTCTCAGGGCCTCCGTGTCTCAGAGTCTCAGAGTCTCTGGGTCTCAGTGCTTTGTATCTCAGGGTCTCAGGGACTGAATGTCTCAGGGTCTCAGTGTCTCAGTGCCGCAGGGACTCAGTGTCTCAATGTCTCAGTGCCTCAGTGTCTCAGGGTCTCAGTGTCTCAGGGTCTCAGTGTCTCAGGGTCTCAGTGTCTCAGTGTCTCAGGGTCTCAGTGTCTCAGTGTCTCAGGGTCTCAGTGTCTCAGGGTCTCAGAGTCTCAGTGTCTCAGTGTCTCAGAGTCTCAGTGTGTCAGTTCCTCAGGGTCTGGGTCTCAGGTTCTCTGGGACTCAGTGTTTCAGTCTCTCAGGGTCTCAGTGTCTCTGGGTTTCTGGGTCTCTTGGTCTCTGCGTCTAAGGGTCTCTGGGTCTCAGGGCCACAGGGCCTCAGGGTCTCAGGGTCACAGTGTCTCAGTGTCTCAGGGTCCCTGGGTCTCATGGCCTTTGGGTTTCTGGGTCTCTGGATCTCAGTGTCTTCGTGTCTCAGAGTCTCAGGGTCCCTGTTCCTCAGTGCTTAGTGTCTCAGGGTCTCAGAGTCTCAGGGTCTCAGGGCCTCTGGGTCTCAGCGTCTCAGTGTCTCAGGGTCTCAGGGCCTCTGGGTCTCTGGGTCTCAGGCGTTCAGTGTTTCAGTGTCTCAGTGTCTCAGTGTCTCAGGGTCTGGGTCTCTGGGACGCCTGGTCTCTGTGTCTCAGGGTGCCCGTGTGTCTTAGTCTCAGGGTCTCACTGTCTCAGGGTCACAGGGTTTCAGTGTCTCTGGGTCTCAGTGTCTCTGGGTCTCAGGGCCTCTAGGTCTCAGGGTCTCAGGGCCTCTGGGTCTCTGGGTCTCAGGGTTTCAGGGTTTCATGGTTTCAGTGTCTCAGTGTCTCAGGGTCTGGGTCTCTGGGACTCCTGGTCTCTGTGTCTCAGGGTGCCCGTGTCTCTGAGTCTCAGGGTCTCACTGTCTCAGGGTCACAGGGTTTCAGTGTCTCTGTGTCTCAGGGTCTCAGGGTTTCAGGGACCCTGGGTCCCAGTGTCTCAGTGTCTCAGGGTCTCAGTATCTCAGTATTTCAGGGTCTCAGTGACTCTGGGTCTCTGGGTCTCTTGGTCTCAGGGTCTCTGGGCCTCAGTGTCTCAGGGTCTCAGTGTCTCAGGGTGTCAGTGTCTCAGGGTATCCGGGTCTCAATGTCCCAGTGTCTCAGGGACTCTGGCTCTCAGTGTCTCAGGGTCTCTGGGCCTGTGTGTCTCTGGGCCTTTGGGTTTGAGGGTCTCTGTGTCTCAGGGTCTCAGTGCCTCAGGGTCTCAGAGTCCATGGTTATCTGGGTCTCTGGGACTCTGGGTGTCTGGGTCTCAGGTTCTCTGGGTTTCTGGGTCTCAGGGATTCAATGTCTCAGTGTCTCAGGGTTTAGTGTCTCAAGGTCTCCGGGTCTCAGTGTCGCAGGAATCAGGGTCCCTGGGTCTCTGGGTCTCGGGGTCTCGGGGTCTCAGGGTCTCGGGGTCTCAGGGTCACAGAGTCTCTGGGTGTCTGGGTCTCTGTGTCTCAGTGTCTCAGTTTCTCTGTGCCTCTGCGTCTCAGGGTCTCAGTGTCTCAGGGTCTCAGGGTATCAGGGTCTCAGTGTCTCAAGGTCTCAGTGTCTGGTTATCTCAGTGTCTCAGTGTCTCAGGGTCTCAGTGTCTCTGTGTTTCAGGGTTTCAGTGTCTCAGGGTCTCAGTCTCTCAGCTTCTCAGTGTCTCAGTGACTCAGGGTCTCGGTGCCTCAATGTGTCAATGTCTCAGTGTCTCAGGGCCTCAGGGTCTCAGGGTCTCAGGGTCTCAGTGTTCCTGTGTTTCAGGGCCTCAGTGAGTAAGGGTCTCAGTGTCTCAGGGGCTCAGTGTCTTGGTGTCTCAGAGTCTCTGTGTCTCAGTGTCTGAGGGTCTCAGTTTCTGAGGGTCTCTGGGTCTCTGGGTATCCGGCTCTCTGGGTCTCAGGGTCTCAGTGTCTCAGTGTCTCAGGGTCTCTGGGTTTCAGTGTCTCGGTGTCTCAGGGTCTCAGGGTCTCTGTGTCTCCAGATCTCAGTGTCTCAGGCTCTCAGGGTCTCTGGGTCTCAGGGCCTCTGGGTCTCTGTGTCTCATTGTCTCAGGGTCTCAGGGCCTCTGGGTTTCTGGGTCTCAATTTCTCAGTGTCTCAGGGTCTCTGTGTCTCAGGGTCTCAGGGCCTCTGGGTCTCAATGTCTCAGGGTCTGTGGGTCTCTGTGACTCAGTATCTCATTGTCAGAATGTCTTAGGGTCACTGGGTCTCTCGGCCTCAGTGTCTCAGGGTCTCAGTGTCCAAATGTCTCAGGATCTCTGGGTTTCTGTGTCTCAATGTCTTAGGGTCCCAATGCCTCAGCTTCTCTGGGTCTCTGGGTCTCAGTGTCTCAGTGCCTCAGGGCCTCACTGTCTCAGGATCTCAGGGCCTCTGGGTCACTGTGTCTCAGGGTCTCAGGGCCTCTGGGTCTCAGGGTCTCTGAGTCTCAATGTCTCAGTGTCTCAGTGCCTCAGTGTCTCAATGTATCTGGGTCTCTGGGTCTCTGTGCCTTAGTGTCTCAATGTCTCAGAGTCTCCGTGTCTCAATGTCACAGGGTCTCAGTGTCTGTGGGTCTCTGTGTCTCAGTGTCTCAATGTCTCTGGGACTGTGGGTCTCAGTGTCTCAGTGTCTCAATGTATCAGGGTCTCTGTGTCTCAGGGTCTCTGTGTCTCAATGTCTCAGTGTCTCAGTGTCTCAATGTCTCAGTGTCTCAATGTCTCAGGGACTCTTTGTCTCAGGGTCTCTGGGTCTCAGGGTCTCTGGGTCTCAGGGTCTCTGGGTCTCAATGTATCAGGGTCTCTGGGTCTCAGGATCTCTGGGTCTCTGAGACCCAGAGACCCTGAGGCATTGAGACGCTGAGACACAAAGACCCAGAGACCCAGAGACACCGAGACCCTGAGACCCAGAGACACTGACACATTGAGACCCAGAGACACTGACACATTGAGACACTGAGATACAGAGACCCAGAGACGGTGAGACACTGAGACCCAGAGAACCAGAGAGCATGAGACACTGAGACACAGAGATTCCAGAGGCACTGAGACACAGAGTCCCAGATACCCAGAGATGGTGAGACACTGAGCCACTGAGACCCAGAGACCCAGAGACACAGAGAGCATGAGACTTTGAGACCCTGAAACACTGAGACACAGAGACCTTGAGACCCAGAGACCCTGAGGCATTGAGACACTGAGACACAAAGACCCAGAGACCCAGAGAAACCGAGACCCTGAGACCCAGAGGCACTGACACATTGAGACATTGAGATACAGAGACCCAGAGACGGTGAGACACTGAGACACTGAGACCCAAAGACCCTGAGAACCAGAGACACAGAGACACAGAGACCCTGAGACCCAGAGAACCAGAGAGCATGAGACACTAAGACACAGAGATTCCAGAGGCACTGAGACACAGAGTCCCAGAGACCCAGAGATGGTGAGACACTGAGCCACTGAGACCCAGAGACCCAGAGACACAGAGAGCCTGAGACTTTGAGACCCTGAAACACTGAGACACAGAGACCTTAAGACCCAGAGATCCTAAGACACTGAACACTGAGACCCAGAGACCCAGAGGACCTGAGACCGAGAAGCCCTGAGACATTGAGACACAGAGACCCAGAGAGAAAGAGAACAAGACAACCTGAGACCAAGTTACCCTGAGACCCAGAGACACAGAGACCCAGATACACAGAGACCCTGAGACATTGAGACTCGAAGGGAATGAGACACAGAGACACTGAGACAAAGAGACACAAGAAACTGAGACTCTGAGACACAGAGACACTGAGACACTGAGGCACAGAGACACTGAGACAAAGAGACACTGAGACTCTGAGACACTGAGACACTGAGACACTGAGACACAGAGACACTGAGACACTGAGTCACAGAGAAAGTGAGACACAGAGGCACTGAGACACTCAGGCACGGAGACACTGAGAAACAGACACACAGAAACACAGAGACACTGAGACTCTGAGACACTGAGACAATGAGACACTGAGGCACAGAGACAATGAGGCACTGAGACAAAGAGTCACTGAGACACTGAGAAACTGAGGCACAGAGACACAGAGACATTGAGACTCTGAGACACTGAGACACTGACACACAGAGACACTGAGAAACTGAGACACTGAGACACAGGGACACTGAGACACAGAGACACTGAGACACCGAGACACTGAGACACCGAAGCACAGGGAAACTGAGACACTGAGACTCTGAGACACTGAGACACAGAGACACTGAGACACAGAGACACAGAGACACTGAAACACTGAGACACTGAGGCACTGAGACACTGAGACACAGGGACACAGAGACACAGAGACTCTGAGACACTGAGACACTGCGGCACAGAGACAAAGAGACACAGATTCACTGAGACAATGAGACACAGAGACACTGAGACATAGAGACTCTGAGACACAGAGACACTGAGACACTGAAACACTGAGACACAGAGACATTGAGACTCTGAGACACTGAGACACTGAGGCACTGAGGCACTGAGGCACAGAGACACAGAGACACTAAGACACTGAGACACAGGGACACTGAGACACAGAGACACTGAGACACTGAGACAAAGAGTCACTGAGACACTGAGAAACTGAGGAACAGAGAGACAGAGACATTGAGACTCTGAGACACTGACACAATGCGGCACAGAGACACAGAGACACTGAGACACAGAGACACTGAGACACTGAAACACTGAGACACAGAGACATTGAGACTCTGAGACACTGAGACACTGAGGCACAGAGACACAGAGACACAGAGACACAGAGACACTGAGACACAGGGACACTGAGACACAGAGACACTGAGACACTGAGACACAGAGACATTGAGACTCTGAGACACTGAGACACTGAGACACTGAGGCACAGAGACACCGAGACAGTGAGACACAGAGACGCTGAGACACAGAGACGCTGAGACACAGAGACACTGAGACACCGAGACACTGAGACACAGAGGCACAGAGACACTGAGACACCGAGACACTGAGACACCGAGACACTGAGACACAGAGACACAGAGACACAGAGACACTGAGACAGAGAGACACTGAGACAGAGAGACACTGAGACACAGAGACGCTGAGAAACTGAGACTCCAAGACACTGAGACACTGAGAGTCTGAGACTCGGAGGCACTGAGACACTGAGACACAGAGACACTGAGGCGCAGAGGCACTGAGACACAGAGTTACTGAGACTCTGAGACACTGAGACACTGAGACAATGAGACACTGAGACACAGAGGCAGAGGGACACAGAGACACTGAGACGCTGAGACACTGAGGCACAGAGACACTGAGACACTGAGGCACAGAGACACTGAGGCACAGAGACACAGATACACTGAGACACTGAGACACAGAGACACTGAGGCACTGAGACACTGAGACACCGAGACACCGAGTCACAGAGACACTGAGACACTGAGACTCTGAGACACTGAGACACAGAGACACTGAGACACAGAGACACTGAGAAACTGAGACTCTGAGACACTGAGACAATGAGACTCTGAGACACAGAGACACTGAGAAACTGAGACTCTGAGACTCTGAGGCACTGAGACACTGAGACACAGAGACACTGATGCGCAGAGGCACTGAGACACAGAGACACTGAGACTCTGAGACACTGAGACAATGAAACTCGGAGACACTGAGACACTTAGACACAGAGACACTGAGGCACAGAGACTCAGAGACACTGAGGCGCAGAGGCACTGAGACACAGAGACACTGAGACACTGAGACTCTGAGACACTGAGACAATGAAACTCGGAGACACTGAGGTGCAGAGGCACTGAGACACTGAGGCGCAGAGGCACTGAGACACTGAGACACAGAGAAACTGAGACTCTGAGACACTGAGACAATGAAACTCGGAGACACTGAGACACTGAGACACTTAGACACAGAGACACTGAGGCACAGAGACACAGAGACACTGAGACTGTGAGACACTGAGACACTGAGGCACAGAGACACTGAGACATTGAGACACAGAGACACTGAGACACTGAGAATCAGAGACACTGAGACACAGAGACACTGAGACACTGAGACTCTGAGACACTGAGACTCTGAGACACGGAGACACAGAAACACTGAGACACAGAGACACTGAGACTCTGAGACACTGAGAAACTGAGACACTGAGACACTGAGGCACAGAGACACTGGGACATTGAGACACAGAGACACTGAGACATTGATACACGGACACACTGAGACACTGAGACTCTGAGATTCTGAGACACTGAGGCACAGAGACACTGAGACACTGAGACACTGAGGCTCAGAGACACTGAGACCAAGACACAGAGCGATACGGAGACTCTGAGACACTGAGACACTGAGACACTGAGACACAGAGACATAGAGACACAGAGACAGTGAGACACTGAGGCTCAGAGACACTGAGACCAAGAGACAGAGAGATACGGAGACTCTGAGACACTGAGACACTGAGGCACAGGGACACTGAGGCACTGAGACACGGAGACACAGAGACACTGAGACACTGAGACATAGAGACACTGAGACACTGAGACACTGAGACTCGGAGGAACTGAGACACTGAGACATAGAGACACAGAGGCAGTGAGACACTGGGACACAGGGAAACTGAGACACAGAGACACTGAGACACTGAGGCTCAGAGACACGGACACCAAGACGCAGAACGATACGGAGACTCTGAGACACTGAGACACTGAGGCACAGAGACACTGAGACACTGAGACACAGAGACACAGAGACACAGAGACACAGAGACATTGAGACTCTGAGATACAGAGACACTGAGACACTGAGACACAGAGACACTGAGACACTGAGACATAGAGACACAGAGACAGTGAGACACTGAGGCTCAGAGACACTGAGACCAAGAGACAGAGAGATACGGAGACTCTGAGACACTGAGACAATGTGGCACAGAGACACTGAGACACTGAGACACTGAGACACTGAGACATAGAGACACAGAGACAGTGAGACACTGAGGCACAGGGACACTGAGACACAGAGACACTGAGACACTGAGACACCGAGACACCGAGGCACAGAGACACAGAGACACTGAGACACTGAGACACTGCGACTCTGAGACACTGAGACACTGAGACACACAGACACTGAGACACAGAGACACTGAAACACTGAGACAATGAGGCACAGAGACACTGAGAGACAGGGACACAGAGACTCTGAGACACTGAGACTCTCAGACACTGAGACACAGAGACACTGAGACACTGAGACTCTGAGACACTGAAACACTGAGACACAGAGACATTGAGACTCTGAGACACTGAGACACTGAGGCACAGAGACACAGAGACACTGAGACACAGGGACACTGAGACTCTGAGACACTGAGACAATGAAACTCGGAGACACTGAGACACTGAGACACTTAGACACAGAGACACTGAGGCACAGAGACACAGAGACACTGAGACTGTGAGACACTGAGGCACAGAGACACTGAGACATTGAGACACAGAGACACTGAGACACTGAGAATCTGAGACACAGAGACACTGAGACACAGAGACACTGAGACTCTGAGACACTGAGAAACTGAGACACTGAGACACTGAGGCACAGAGACACTGAGAGACTGAGACCAAGAGACACAGAGACACTGAGACATTGAGACACAGAGACACTGAGACATTGAGACACAGACACACTGAGACACTGAAACTCAGAGATACTGAGACACTGAGGCACAGAGACACTGAGACACTGAGGCTCAGAGACACTGAGACCAAGACACAGAGCGATACGGAGACTCTGAGACACTGAGACACTGAGACATTGAGACACTGAGACATAGAGACACAGAGACAGTGAGACACTGAGGCTCAGAGACACTGAGACCAAGAGACAGAGAGATACGGAGACTCTGAGACACTGAGGCACAGAGACACTGAGGCACTGAGACACGGAGACACAGAGACACTGAGACACTGAGACACTGAGACACTGAGACATAGAGACACTGAGACACTGAGACTCTGAGACTCTGAGACTCTGAGACTCGGAGGAACTGAGACACTGAGACACAGAGACTCTGAGGCGCAGAGGCACTGAGACACAGAGTTACTGAGGCTCTGAGACACTGAGACACTGAGCCACTGAGACAATGAGACTCTGAGACACAGAGACACTGAGAAACTGAGACTCTGAGACTCTGAGGCACTGAGACACTGAGACACAGAGACACTGAGGCGCAGCGGCACTGAGACACAGAGTTACTGAGACTCTGAGACACTGAGACAATGAAACTCGGAGACACTGAGACACTGAGACACTTAGACACAGAGACACTGAGGCACAGAGACACAGAGACACTGAGACTGTGAGACACTGAGACACTGAGGCACAGAGACACTGAGACATTGAGACACAGAGACACTGAGACACTGAGAATCAGAGACACTGAGACACAGAGACACTGAGACACTGAGACTCTGAGACACTGAGACTCTGAGACACGGAGACACAGAAACACTGAGACACAGAGACACTGAGACTCTGAGACACTGAGAAACTGAGACACTGAGACACTGAGGCACAGAGACACTGGGACATTGAGACACAGAGACACTGAGACATTGATACACGGACACACTGAGACACTGAGACTCTGAGATTCTGAGACACTGAGGCACAGAGACACTGAGACACTGAGACACTGAGGCTCAGAGACACTGAGACCAAGACACAGAGCGATACGGAGACTCTGAGACACTGAGACACTGAGACACTGAGACACAGAGACATAGAGACACAGAGACAGTGAGACACTGAGGCTCAGAGACACTGAGACCAAGAGACAGAGAGATACGGAGACTCTGAGACACTGAGACACTGAGGCACAGGGACACTGAGGCACTGAGACACGGAGACACAGAGACACTGAGACACTGAGACATAGAGACACTGAGACACTGAGACACTGAGACTCGGAGGAACTGAGACACTGAGACATAGAGACACAGAGGCAGTGAGACACTGGGACACAGGGAAACTGAGACACAGAGACACTGAGACACTGAGGCTCAGAGACACGGACACCAAGACGCAGAACGATACGGAGACTCTGAGACACTGAGACACTGAGGCACAGAGACACTGAGACACTGAGACACAGAGACACAGAGACACAGAGACACAGAGACACAGAGACATTGAGACTCTGAGATACAGAGACACTGAGACACTGAGACACAGAGACACTGAGACACTGAGACATAGAGACACAGAGACAGTGAGACACTGAGGCTCAGAGACACTGAGACCAAGAGACAGAGAGATACGGAGACTCTGAGACACTGAGACAATGTGGCACAGAGACACTGAGACACTGAGACACTGAGACACTGAGACATAGAGACACAGAGACAGTGAGACACTGAGGCACAGGGACACTGAGACACAGAGACACTGAGACACTGAGACACCGAGACACCGAGGCACAGAGACACAGAGACACTGAGACACTGAGACACTGCGACTCTGAGACACTGAGACACTGAGACACACAGACACTGAGACACAGAGACACTGAAACACTGAGACAATGAGGCACAGAGACACTGAGAGACAGGGACACAGAGACTCTGAGACACTGAGACTCTCAGACACTGAGACACAGAGACACTGAGACACTGAGACTCTGAGACACTGAAACACTGAGACACAGAGACATTGAGACTCTGAGACACTGAGACACTGAGGCACAGAGACACAGAGACACTGAGACACAGGGACACTGAGACTCTGAGACACTGAGACAATGAAACTCGGAGACACTGAGACACTGAGACACTTAGACACAGAGACACTGAGGCACAGAGACACAGAGACACTGAGACTGTGAGACACTGAGGCACAGAGACACTGAGACATTGAGACACAGAGACACTGAGACACTGAGAATCTGAGACACAGAGACACTGAGACACAGAGACACTGAGACTCTGAGACACTGAGAAACTGAGACACTGAGACACTGAGGCACAGAGACACTGAGAGACTGAGACCAAGAGACACAGAGACACTGAGACATTGAGACACAGAGACACTGAGACATTGAGACACAGACACACTGAGACACTGAAACTCAGAGACACTGAGACACTGAGGCTCAGAGACACTGAGACCAAGACACAGAGCGATACGGAGACTCTGAGACACTGAGACACTGAGACATTGAGACACTGAGACATAGAGACACAGAGACAGTGAGACACTGAGGCTCAGAGACACTGAGACCAAGAGACAGAGAGATACGGAGACTCTGAGACACTGAGGCACAGAGACACTGAGGCACTGAGACACGGAGACACAGAGACACTGAGACACTGAGACACTGAGACACTGAGACATAGAGACACTGAGACACTGAGACTCTGAGACTCTGAGACTCTGAGACTCGGAGGAACTGAGACACTGAGACACAGAGACTCTGAGGCGCAGAGGCACTGAGACACAGAGTTACTGAGGCTCTGAGACACTGAGACACTGAGCCACTGAGACAATGAGACTCTGAGACACAGAGACACTGAGAAACTGAGACTCTGAGACTCTGAGGCACTGAGACACTGAGACACAGAGACACTGAGGCGCAGCGGCACTGAGACACAGAGTTACTGAGACTCTGAGACACTGAGACAATGAAACTCGGAGACACTGAGGCGCAGAGGCACTGAGACATTGAGACACAGAGACACTGAGACACTGAGAATCTGAGACACTGAGACACTGAGACATTGAGGCTCAGAGACACTGAGACCAAGAGACAGAGAGATACGGAGACTCTGAGACACTGAGACACTGAGGCACAGAGACACTGAGACACTGAGGCACAGAGACATTGAGACTCTGAGACGCTGAGACACTGACCCCCAGAGACACAGAGACACTGAGACACTGAGACACTGAGGCACAGAGACACTGAGTCGAAGAGACACAGAGACACTGAGACTCTGAGACACTGAGACACTGAGGCACAGAGACACTGAGAATCTGAGACACTGAGAGAGAGAGACACTGAGACACTGAGACTCTGAGACACAGAGACACTGAGACACAGAGACATTGAGACTCTGAGACACTGAGACACTGCGACACTGAGACACTGAGACACAGAGACATGAGACGCTGAGACATAGAGACACTGAGACACTGAGGCTCAGAGACACTGAGAGCAAGACGCAGAGCGATACGGAGACTCTGAGACACTGAGACACTGAGGCACAGAACACTGAGACACTGAGACACTGAGACATTGAGACTCTGAGATACTGTGACACTGAGACACTGAGACACAGAGACACTGAGACACTGAGACATAGAGACACAGAGACAGTGAGACACTGAGGCTCAGAGACACTGAGACCAAGAGACACTGAGACACTGAGACACCGAGACAGTGAGACACCGAGGCACAGAGACACAGAGACACTGAGACACTGTGACTCTGAGACACTGAGACACTGAGACACACAGACACTGAGACACACAGACACTGAAACACTGAGACAAAGAGGCACAGAGACACTGAGAAACAGGGACACAGAGACACTGAGACACAGAGACTCTGAGACACTGAGACACTGCGGCACAGAGACAAAGAGACACAGATTCACAGAGACACTGAGACACAGAGACACTGAGACACAGAGACTCTGAGACACAGAGACTCTGAGACACTGAGACACAGAGACATTGAGACTCTGAGACACGGAGACACGGAGACACTGAGGCACAGAGACACAGAGACACTGAGACACAGAGACACTGAGACACTGAGAATCTGAGACACTGAGAATCTGAGACACTGAGACACAGAGACACTGAGACAATGAGACTCTGAGACACGGAGACACTGAGACACAGACACACTGAGACACTGAGGCTCTGAGATACTGAGACACTGAGGCACAGAGACACTGAGAGACTGAGACCAAGAGACACAGAGACACTGAGACATTGAGACACAGAGACACTGAGACATTGAGACACAGACACACTGAGACACTGAGACTCTGAGATACTGAGACACTGAGGCACAGAGACACTGAGGCTCAGAGACACTGAGACCAAGACACGGAGCGATACGGAGACTCTGGGACACTGAGACACTGAGGCACAGAGACACTGAGACACTGAGACACAGAGCCATTGAGACACTGAGACATAGAGACACAGAGACAGTGAGACACTGAGGCTCAGAGACACTGAACCAAGAGACAGAGAGATACGGAGACTCTGAGACACAGAGGCACAGTGACACTGAGACACTGAGACATAGAGACACAGAGGCAGTGAGACACTGGGACACAGGGAAACTGAGACACAGAGACACTGAGACACTGAGGCTCAGAGACACGGACACCAAGACGCAGAACGATACGGAGACTCTGAGACACTGAGACACTGAGGCACAGAGACACTGAGACACTGAGACACAGAGACACAGAGACACAGAGACATTGAGACTCTGAGATACAGAGACACTGAGACACTGAGACACAGAGACACTGAGACACTGAGACACTGAGACATAGAGACACAGAGACAGTGAGACACTGAGGCTCAGAGACACTGAGACCAAGAGACAGAGAGATACGGAGACTCTGAGACACTGAGACACTGAGGCACAGAGACACTGAGACACTGAGACACTGAGACACTGAGACATAGAGACACAGAGACAGTGAGACACTGAGGCACAGGGACACTGAGACACAGAGACACTGAGACACTGAGACACCGAGACACCGAGGCACAGAGACACAGAGACACTGAGACACTGCGACTCTGAGACACTGAGACACTGAGACACACAGACACTGAGACACAGAGACACTGAAACACTGAGACAATGAGGCACAGAGACACTGAGAGACAGGGACACAGAGACTCTGAGACACTGAGACTCTCAGACACTGAGACACAGAGACACTGAGACACTGAGACTCTGAGACACTGAAACACTGAGACACAGAGACATTGAGACTCTGAGACACTGAGACACTGAGGCACAGAGACACAGAGACACAGAGACACTGAGACACAGGGACACTGAGACTCTGAGACACTGAGACAATGAAACTCGGAGACACTGAGACACTGAGACACTTAGACACAGAGACACTGAGGCACAGAGACACAGAGACACTGAGACTGTGAGACACTGAGGCACAGAGACACTGAGACATTGAGACACAGAGACACTGAGACACTGAGAATCTGAGACACAGAGACACTGAGACACAGAGACACTGAGACTCTGAGACACTGAGAAACTGAGACACTGAGACACTGAGGCACAGAGACACTGAGAGACTGAGACCAAGAGACACAGAGACACTGAGACATTGAGACACAGAGACACTGAGACATTGAGACACAGACACACTGAGACACTGAAACTCTGAGATACTGAGACACTGAGGCACAGAGACACTGAGACACTGAGACACTGAGGCTCAGGGACACTGAGACCAAGACACAGAGCGATACGGAGACTCTGAGACACTGAGACACTGAGGCACAGAGACACTGAGACACTGAGACACAGAGACATTGAGACACTGAGACATAGAGACACAGAGACAGTGAGACACTGAGGCTCAGAGACACAGAACAAGAGACAGAGAGATACGGAGACTCTGAGACACTGAGACACTGAGGCACAGAGACACTGAGGCACTGAGACACGGAGACACTGAGACACTGAGACACAGAGACACTGAGACATAGAGACACAGAGACATAGAGACACAGAGACACTGAGACACTGAGACTCTGAGACTCGGAGGAACTGAGACACTGAGACACAGAGACACTGAGGCGCAGAGGCACTGAGAGACAGAGTTACTGAGGCTCTGAGACACTGAGACACTGAGACAATGAGACTCTGAGACACAGAGACACTGAGAAACTGAGAGTCTGAGACTCTGAGGCACTGAGACACTGAGACACAGAGACACTGAGGCGCAGAGGCACTGAGACACAGAGTTACTGAGACTCTGAGACACTGAGACAATGAAACTCGGAGACACTGAGACACTGAGACACTTAGACACAGAGACACTGAGGCACAGAGACACAGAGACACTGGGACTGTGAGACACTGAGACACTGAGGCACAGAGGCACTGAGACATTGAGACACTGAGACTCTGAGACCAAGAGACACTGAGACATTGAGACACAGAGACACTGAAACATTGAGACACAGGCACACTGAGACACTGTGACTCTGAGATACTGAGACACTGAGGCACAGAGACACAGAGACACTGAGGCTCAGAGACACTGATACCAAGAGAGAGAGAGATACGGAGACTCTGAGACACTGAGACACTGAGGCACAGAGACACTGAGACACTGCGACTCTGAGACAGAGACACTGAGACACTGAGACACAGAGACACTGAAACACTGAGACAATGAGGCACAGAGACACTGAGAGACAGGGACACAGAGACTCTGAGACACTGAGACACTGAGACACTGAGACTCTGAGACACTGAGACACTGAGACACAGAGACATTGAGACTCTGAGACACTGAGACACTGAGGCACAGAGACACTGAGACACTGAGACACTGAGACACAGGGACACTGAGACTCTGAGACACTGAGACAATGAAACTCGGAGACACTGAGACACTGAGACACTTAGACACAGAGACACTGAGGCACAGAGACACAGAGACACTGAGACACTGAGAAACTGAGACACTGAGACACTGAGGCACAGAGACACTGAGACATTGAGACATTGAGACACAGAGACACTGAGACATTGAGACACAGAGACACTGAGACATTGAGACACAGACACACTGAGACACTGAAACTCTGAGATACTGAGACACTGAGGCACAGAGACACTGAGACACTGAGACACTGAGGCTCAGAGACACTGAGACCAAGACGCAGAGCGATACGGAGACTCTGAGACACTGAGACACTGAGGCACAGAACACTGAGACACTGAGACACTGAGACATTGAGACTCTGAGATACTGTGACACTGAGACACTGAGACACTGAGACACAGAGACACTGAGACACTGAGACATAGAGACACAGAGACAGTGAGACACTGAGACACTGAGACACCGAGACAGTGAGACACCGAGGCACAGAGACACAGAGACACTGAGACACTGTGACTCTGAGACACTGAGACACTGAGACACACAGACACTGAGACACACAGACACTGAAACACTGAGACAAAGAGGCACAGAGACACTGAGAAACAGGGACACAGAGACACTGAGACACAGAGACTCTGAGACACTGAGACACTGCGGCACAGAGACAAAGAGACACAGATTCACTGAGACACTGAGACACAGAGACACTGAGACACAGAGACTCTGAGACACTGAGACACAGAGACATTGAGACTCTGAGACACTGAGACACTGAGGCACAGAGACACAGAGACACTGAGACACAGAGACACTGAGACAATGAAACCCGGAGACACTGAGACACTGAGACACTTAGACACAGAGACACTGACTCACAGAGACACAGAGACACTGAGACTGTGAGACACAGAGACACTGAGACTGTGAGACACTGAGACATTGAGACACAGAGACACTGAGACACTGAGAATCTGAGACACTGAGACACAGAGACACAGAGACAATGAGACTCTGAGACACGGAGACACTGAGACACTGAGACACAGAGACACTGAGACTGAGACACTGAGAAACTGAGACACTGAGACACTGAGGCACAGAGACACTGAGAGACTGAGACCAAGAGACACAGAGACACTGAGACATTGAGACACAGAGACACTGAGACATTGAGACACAGACACACTGAGACACTGAGACTCTGAGATACTGAGACGCTGAGGCACAGAGACACTGAGACACTGAGGCTCAGAGACACTGAGACCAAGACACAGAGCGATACGGAGACTCTGGGACACTGAGACACTGAGGCACAGAGACACTGAGACACTGAGACCCTGAGACACTGAGACACAGAGCCATTGAGACACTGAGACATAGAGACACAGAGACAGTGAGACACTGAGGCTCAGAGACACTGAACCAAGAGACAGAGAGATACGGAGACTCTGAGACACAGAGGCACAGTGACACTGAGACACCGAGACATAGAGACACAGAGGCAGTGAGACACTGGGACACAGGGAAACTGAGACACAGAGACACTGAGACACTGAGGCTCAGAGACACGGACACCAAGACGCAGAACGATACGGAGACTCTGAGACACTGAGACACTGAGGCACAGAGACACTGAGACACTGAGACACAGAGACACAGAGACATTGAGACTCTGAGATACAGAGACACTGAGACACTGAGACACAGAGACACTGAGACATAGAGACACAGAGACAGTGAGACACTGAGGCTCAGAGACACTGAGACCAAGAGACAGAGAGATACGGAGACTCTGAGACACTGAGACACTGAGGCACAGAGACACTGAGACACTGAGACACTGAGACACTGAGACATAGAGACACTGAGACATAGAGACACTGAGACACAGGGACACTGAGACACAGAGGCACTGAGACACTGAGACACCGAGACACCGAGGCACAGAGACACAGAGACACTGAGACACTGCGACTCTGAGACACTGAGACACTGAGACACACAGACACTGAGACACAGAGACACTGAAACACTGAGACAATGAGGCACAGAGACACTGAGAGACAGGGACACAGAGACTCTGAGACACTGAGACTCTCAGACACTGAGACACAGAGACACTGAGACACTGAGACTCTGAGACACTGAAACACTGAGACACAGAGACATTGAGACTCTGAGACACTGAGACACTGAGGCACAGAGACACAGAGACACTGAGACACAGGGACACTGAGACTCTGAGACACTGAGACAATGAATCTCGGAGACACTGAGACACTGAGACACTTAGACACAGAGACACTGAGGCACAGAGACACAGAGACACTGAGACTGTGAGACACTGAGGCACAGAGACACTGAGACATTGAGACACAGAGACACTGAGACACTGAGAATCTGAGACACAGAGACACTGAGACACAGAGACACTGAGACTCTGAGACACTGAGAAACTGAGACACTGAGACACTGAGGCACAGAGACACTGAGAGACTGAGACCAAGAGACACAGAGACACTGAGACATTGAGACACAGAGACACTGAGACATTGAGACACAGACACACTGAGGCTCAGAGACACTGAGACCAAGACACAGAGCGATACGGAGACTCTGAGACACTGAGACACTGAGGCACAGAGACACTGAGACACTGAGACACAGAGACATTGCGACACTGAGACATAGAGACACAGAGACAGTGAGACACTGAGGCTCAGAGACACTGAGAACAAGAGACAGAGAGATACGGAGACTCTGAGACACTGAGACACTGAGGCACAGAGACACTGAGGCACTGAGACACGGAGACACTGAGACACTGAGACACAGAGACACAGAGACACTGAGACATAGAGACACAGAGACACTGAGACACTGAGACACTGAGACACAGAGACACAGAGACATAGAGACACAGAGACACTGAGACACTGAGACTCTGAGACTCGGAGGAACTGAGACACTGAGACACAGAGACACTGAGGCGGAGAGGCACTGAGAGACAGAGTTACTGAGGCTCTGAGACACTGAGACACTGAGACAATGAGACTCTGAGACACAGAGACACTGAGAAACTGAGAGTCTGAGACTCTGAGGCACTGAGACACTGAGACACAGAGACACTGAGGCGCAGAGGCACTGAGACACAGAGTTACTGAGACTCTGAGACACTGAGACAATGAAACTCGGAGACACTGAGGCGCAGAGGCACTGAGACACTGAGACAGAGAGACACTGAGACTCTGAGACACTGAGACAATGAAACTCGGAGACACTGAGACACTGAGACACTTAGACACAGAGACACTGAGGCACAGAGACACAGAGACACTGGGACTGTGAGACACTGAGACACTGAGGCACAGAGACACTGAGACACTGAGACATTGAGACACTGAGACTCTGAGACCAAGAGACACAGAGACACTGAGACATTGAGACACAGAGACACTGAAACATTGAGACACAGGCACACTGAGACACTGTGACTCTGAGATACTGAGACACTGAGGCACAGAGACACAGAGACACTGAGACACTGAGACTCTGAGATACTGAGACGCTGAGGCACAGAGACACTGAGACACTGAGGCTCAGAGACACTGAGACCAAGACACAGAGCGATACGGAGACTCTGGGACACTGAGACACTGAGGCACAGAGACACTGAGACACTGCGACTCTGAGACACTGAGACACTGAGACACACAGACACTGAGACACAGAGGCACTGAAACACTGAGACAATGAGGCACAGAGACACTGAGAGACAGGGACACAGAGACTCTGAGACACTGAGACTCTGAGACACTGAGACACAGAGACACTGAGACACTGAGACACTGAGACTCTGAGACACTGAGACACTGAGACACAGAGACATTGAGACTCTGAGACACTGAGACACTGAGGCACAGAGACACAGAGACACTGAGACACTGAGACACAGGGACACTGAGACTCTGAGACACTGAGACAATGAAACTCGGAGACACTGAGACACTGAGACACTTAGACACAGAGACACTGAGGCACAGAGACACAGAGACACTGAGACACTGAGAAACTGAGACACTGAGACACTGAGACACTGAGGCACAGAGACACTGAGATATTGAGACACAGAGACACTGAGACATTGAGACACAGACACACTGAGACACTGAAACTCTGAGATACTGAGACACTGAGGCACAGAGACACTGAGACACTGAGACACTGAGGCTCAGAGACACTGAGACCAAGACACAGAGCGATACGGAGACTCTGAGACACTGAGACCCTGAGGCACAGAGACACTGAGACACTGAGACACAGAGACATTGAGACACTGAGACATAGAGACACAGAGACAGTGAGACACTGAGGCTCAGAGACACTGAGGCACAGAGACACTGAGACACTGAGAATCTGAGACTCGGAGGCACTGAGACACTGAGACACTGAGTCACTGAGGCGCAGAGGCACTGAGGCACAGAGTTACTGAGTCTCTGAGACACCGAGACAATGAAACTCGGAGACACTGAGACACTTAGACACAGAGACACAGAGACAATGAGACATTTAGACACAGAGGCACAGAGACACAGAGACACTGAGACTCTGAAACACTGAGACACTGAGACACAGAGACAATGAGACACTGAGAATCTGAGACACTGAGACACAGAGACACTGAGACACAGAGACAATGAGACACTGAGAATCTGAGACACTGAGGCACAGAGACACTGAGACACAGAGACTCTGAGACACTGAGACACTGAGACACTGAGACATAGAGACACAGAGGCAGTGAGACACTGAGACACAGGGACACTGAGACCAAGAGACACAGAGACACTGAGACATTGAGACGCTGAGGCACTGAGGCACGGAGACACTGAGACACAGAGACACAGAGACACTGAGACACAGAGACACAGAGACACAGAGACACTGAGACACTGAGACACTGAGACTCTGAGACTCGGAGGAACTGAGACACTGAGACACAGAGACACTGAGGCGCAGAGGCACTGAGAGACAGAGTTACTGAGGCTCTGAGACACTGAGACACTGAGACAATGAGACTCTGAGAATCAGAGACACTGAGAAACTGAGAGTCTGAGACTCTGAGGCACTGAGACACTGAGACACAGAGACACTGAGGCGCAGAGGCACTGAGACACAGAGTTACTGAGACTCTGAGACACTGAGACAATGAAACTCGGAGACACTGAGGCGCAGAGGCACTGAGACACTGAGACAGAGAGACACTGAGACTCTGAGACACTGAGACAATGAAACTC
Organism: Carcharhinus amblyrhynchos; assembly: GCF_965287045.1. Classification (NCBI taxonomy): domain Eukaryota; kingdom Metazoa; phylum Chordata; class Chondrichthyes; order Carcharhiniformes; family Carcharhinidae; genus Carcharhinus; species Carcharhinus amblyrhynchos. The sequence continues at coordinate 144,396 of NW_027650025.1, read as the reverse complement.
GGAGACACTGAGACAATGAAACTCGGAGACACTGAGACACTGAGACACTTAGACACAGAGACACTGAGGCACAGAGACACAGAGACACTGGGACTGTGAGACACTGAGACACTGAGGCACAGAGACACTGAGACATTGAGACACTGAGACTCTGAGACCAAGAGACACAGAGACACTGAGACATTGAGACACAGAGACACTGAGACATTGAGACACAGAGACACTGAAACATTGAGACACAGGCACACTGAGACACTGTGACTCTGAGATACTGAGACACTGAGGCACAGAGACACAGAGACACTGAGACACTGAGGCTCAGAGACACTGAGACCAAGAGAGAGAGAGATACGGAGACTCTGAGACACTGAGACACTGAGACACACAGACACTGAGGCACAGAGACACTGAGAGACAGGGACACAGAGACTCTGAGACACTGAGACTCTGAGACACTGAGACACAGAGACACTGAGAATCTGAGACACAGAGACATTGAGACTCTGAGACACTGAGACACTGAGGCACAGAGACACAGAGACACTGAGACACAGGGACACTGAGACTCTGAGACACTGAGACAATGAAATTCGGAGACACTGAGACACTGAGACACTTAGACACAGAGACACTGAGGCACAGAGACACAGAGACACTGAGACTGTGAGACACTGAGACACTGAGGCACAGAGACACTGAGACATTGAGACACAGAGACACTGAGACACTGAGAATCTGAGACACTGAGACACAGAGACACTGAGACACAGAGACACTGAGACTCTGAGACACTGAGAAACTGAGACACTGAGACACTGAGGCACAGAGACACTGAGAGACTGAGACCAAGAGACACAGAGACACTGAGACATTGAGACACAGAGACACTGAGACACTGAGACTCTGTGACACAGAGACACTGAGACACTGAGACTCTGAGACACAGAGACACTGAGACATTGAGACACAGAGACACTGAGACACTGAGACTCTGTGACACAGAGACACTGAGACACTGAGACACAGAGACACTGAGACTCTGAGACCAAGAGACACAGAGACACTGAGACATTGAGACACAGAGACACTGAGACACTGAGACATTGAGACACAGACACACTGAGACACTAGACTCTGAGATACTGAGACACTGAGGCACAGAGACACAGAGACACTGAGACACTGAGGCTCAGAGACACTGAGACCAAGAGACATAGAGATACGGAGACTCTGAGACACTGAGACACTGAGGCACAGAGACACTGAGACACAGAGACACTGAGGTGCAGAGGCACTGAGACACAGAGTTTCTAAGACTCTGAGACACTGAGAAACTGAGAAACTGAGACTCTGAGATTCTGAGGCACTGAGACACTGAGACACAGAGACACTGAGGCGCAGAGGCACTGACACACAGACTTACTGAGACTCTGAGACACTGAGACAATGAGACACAGAGACACAGAGGCACAGAGGCACAGAGACACTGAGACACTGAGACACTGAGACTCTGAGACACTGAGACACTGAGACACAGAGACACTGAGACACAGAGACAAGGGACACTGAGAAACTGAGACTCTGAGACACTGAGACAATGAGACTCTGAGACACAGAGACACTGAGACACTGAGACTCTGAGACTCGGAGGCACTGAGACACTGAGACACTGAGGCGCAGAGGCACTGAGGCACAGAGTTACTGAGTCTCTCAGACACTGAGACAATGAAACTCGGAGACACTGAGACACTTAGACACAGAGACACTTAGACACTGAGGCACAGAGACACTGAGACACTGAGACACAGAGACACTGAGACTCTGAGACACTGAGACAATGAGACACAGAGGCACAGAGGCACAGGGACACAGAGACACTGAGACGCTGAGGCACAGAGACACTGAGATACTGAGACACTGAGGCACAGAGACACTGAGAAACTGAGACACAGAGACAGTGAGACACTGAGGCTCAGAGACACTGAGACCAAGAGGCAGAGAGATACGGAGACTCTGAGACACTGAGACACTGAGGCACAGAGACACTGAGACATTGAGACACAGAGACACTGAGACACTGAGACACTGAGACACAGAGACAGTGAGACACTGAGGCTCAGAGACACTGAGACCAAGAGGCAGAGAGATACGGAGACTCTGAGACACTGAGACACTGAGGCACAGAGACACTGAAACACTGAGACACGGAGACACAGAGACACAGAGACACAGAGACACTGAGACACTGAGACACTGAGACACTGAGACATAGAGACACAGAGGCACTGAGACACTGAGACTCTGAGACTCGGAGGAACTGAGACACTGAGACACAGAGACACTGAGGCGCAGAGGCACTAGGACACAGAGTTACTGAGACTCTGAGACACTGAGACACTTAGACAGTAAGACACTGAGACATTGAGACACTGAGACACAGAGACACAGAGGCAGAGGGACACAGAGACACTGAGACACAGAGACACTGAGGCACAGAGACACTGAGACACTGAGACACTGAGACACCGAGACACCGAGTCACAGAGACACTGAGACACTGAGACTCTGAAACACTGAGACACAGAGGCACTGAAACACAAGAATCGGAGACGCTGAGACACTGAGACACAGAGACATTGAGACTCTGTGACGCTGAGACACTGAGGCACAGAGACACGGGGACACTGAGACACAGAGACACTGAGACTCTGAGACACTGAGACAATGAAACTCAGAGATACTGAGACACTTAGACACAGAGACACAGAGGCACAGAGACACAGAGACACTGAGACTCTGAGACACTGAGACACTGAGGCACAGAGACACTGAGACATTGAGACACAGAGACACTGAGACACTGAGAATGTGAGACACTGAGACACAGAGACACTGAGACACTGAGACACTGAGACTCTGAGACACGGAGACACAGAGACACTGAGACACAGAGACACTGAGACACAGAGACACTGAGAAACTGAGACACTGAGGCACAGAGACCAAGAGACACAGAGACACTGAGACATTGAGACACAGACACACTGAGACACTGAAACTCTGAGATACTGAGACACTGAGGCACAGAGACACTGAGACACTGAGACACTGAGACACTGAGGCTCAGAGACACTGAGACCAAGACACAGAGCGATACGGAGACTCTGAGACACTGAGACCCTGAGGCACAGAGACACTGAGACACTGAGACACAGAGACATTGAGACACTGAGACATAGAGACACAGAGACAGTGAGACACTGAGGCTCAGAGACACTGAGGCACAGAGACACTGAGACACTGAGAATCTGAGACTCGGAGGCACTGAGACACTGAGACACTGAGCCACTGAGGCGCAGAGGCACTGAGGCACAGAGTTACTGAGTCTCTGAGACACCGAGACAATGAAACTCGGAGACACTGAGACACTTAGACACAGAGACACAGAGGCACAGAGACACAGAGACACTGAAACACAAGAATCTGAGACGCTGAGACACTGAGACACAGAGACATTGAGACTCTGTGACGCTGAGACACTGAGGCACAGAGACACTGAGACACTGAGACACCGAGACACCGAGTCACAGAGACACTGCAACACTGAGACTCTGAGACACTGAGACACTGAGACACAGAGACACTGAAGCACAAGAATCTGAGACGCTGAGACGCTGAGACACTGAGACACAGAGACATTGAGACTCTGTGACGCTGAGACACTGAGGCACAGAGACACGGGGACACTGAGACACAGAGACACTGAGACTCTGAGACACTGAGACAATGAAAGTCAGAGATACTGAGACACTTAGACACAGAGACACAGAGGCACAGAGACACAGAGACACTGAGACTCTGAGACACTGAGACACTGAGGCACAGAGACACTGAGACATTGAGACACAGAGACACTGAGACACTGAGAATGTGAGACACTGAGACACAGAGACACTGAGACACTGAGACTCTGAGACACGGAGACACAGAGACACTGAGACACAGAGACACTGAGACACAGAGACACTGAGACTCTGAGACACTGAGAAACTGAGACACTGAGACACTGAGGCACAGAGACCAAGAGACACAGAGACACTGAGACATTGAGACACAGACACACTGAGACACTGAGACTCTGAGATACTGAGACAATGAGGCACAGAGACACAGAGACACTGAGACACTGAGGCTCAGAGACACTGAGACCAAGAGACCGGTAGTTGTAGTTTTTTTTTCTCGTGCCCCTAACACTATAAATTAGTGCAGAGAGGATTCCCGATTCTCTACACTGGTAGAGAATCCCACCCTTCCACCTCCTCTAACCTAATTATAAGTGTGAGGGAAGTTTTTTTTTTATATTTTTACTTTTCTGCTGGTAATTGATTCAGGGATGGCAGTTCAGGCTGTAAGCTGCATCTCCTGTGGGATGTATGTAGTGAGGGACTCCCACAGTGTTTCAGGTGATTTTACTTGTGGGAAGTGTGTTAGATTGCAGTTTCTGGAGGAGCGTGTAAAGGAGCTGGAAGGGGAATTAGAGGAGCTCCGTATAATTCGGGAAGTGGAGGCGGACATAGAAAGGAGTTATAAGGAGATAGTCACTCCTAGGAATAAGTCTTGGGTCACTGCCAGGAAGAGGGGCAAAAAGCAGTTGGGGGGACAATCCCCTGGGGCTGTTCCCCTCCAAAATAGGTTCTCGGTCCTGGAGGCTACAGTTGAGGAGAAATCAACTGGGGATAGCCAAAGGGAGCAGGTCTCTGGGGGTGAGCCTATTGGCAAGCCTCAGGTGGTTAGGGGTAAGAGATTGGGCCTCGTGATTGGGGACTCCACGGTTATGGGGACGGATAGGAGAGTTGGAGGTAAGGGTAGGGACTCTGGGCTGGTGTGTTGCCTACCAGGGGCTGGGGTCCAGGATGTATCGGACAGAGTATTCAGGACTCTTAGGGGAGAGGGAGATCAACCCCAAGTTATAGTTCATGTGGGGACACATGACATAGGGAGATTAAGGGAAGGGGATATTAAGCAAAGATTTATGGAGTTGGGATGGAAACTCAAGGCGAAGTCAGAAAGAGTAGTTATATCTGGACTCTTGCCTGTGCCACGGGATAGATTAGAGAGGAATAGGGAGAGGGAAAGTTTGAACTCGTGGCTGAGGGGATGGTGCAGGAGGGAGGGGTTCAGGTACTTGAGCAATTGGGGCTCATTCTGGGGAAGGTGGGACCTCTATAAGAGGGATGGTCTACACCTGAACCAGAGGGGAATCAATATCCTGGGGGGTAAATTTGCAAAAGCGATGCAGGAAGGTTTAAACTGATTCGGAGGGGGGGAGGGATAGTGAGGAAAGGGGGTGAAAGTGAGGGGGGCATAGTTGGGGAATGCAAGGCACGGCATAGTGGGGGTGGGGCGGAGCAGGGTTTGAAATGCGTGTACTTTAATGCGAGGAGTATTCGCAATAAAGTGGATGAACTTGCAGCGTGGATCAGTACCTGGGACTTTGATGTTGTGGCCATTTCTGAGACTTGGATAGAGCAGGGTCAGGAATGGATGTTGCAGGTTCCGGGGTACAAATGCTTTAGTCGGAGTAGAGAAGAAGGTAGAAGGGGGGGTGGGGTAGCATTGCTAGTCAAGGACTGTATCACAGTGTCGGAGAGAAAGTTTGATGAGGACTTGTCAGTTGAGGTAGTATGGGCGGAGATTAGAAATAGGAGAGGAGAGGTCACCCTGTTGGGAGTCTTTTATAGACCTCCTAAAAGTTCTAGAGAGGTTGAGGAAAGGATTGCGGAGACAATCCTGGTTAGGAGTGAAAGTAATAGGGTAATTGTTATGGGGGACTTTAACTTTACGAATATTGATTGGAGTTGCTATAGTTCTAGCTCGCTAGAGGGGTCAGTGTTTGTACAAAGCGTGCAGGAAGGTTTTTTGTCTCAGTATGTAGACAGGCCAACTAGAGGTGAGGCTATATTGGATTTGGTGCTGGGAAATGAGCCAGACCAGGTGCTAGACTTGGAAGTTGGTGTGCATTTTGGTGATAGTGACCACAATTCGGTTACGTTCACCTTAGTGATGGGAAGAGATAGGCGTGAACCTCGGGTCAGCAATTTTAGCTGGGGTAAGGGCGATTATGAGGCTATCAGGAGTGAATTAGGAAGCATGGATTGGATTAGGGGATTGCAGGGACTGGGAACATCTGAAATGTGGAATTTTTTCAAGGAGCAGCTACTGCGAGTCCTTGATAGGTATGTCCCTGTCAGGCATGGTGGATTTGGTAGATCTAGGGAACCGTGGTGCACTAAAAGAGTTGAGTCGATGGTTAAAAAGAAAAAGGAGGCTTATGTTCGGATGAGATTGGAGGGCTCAGATAGTGCACTAGAAAGCTTTAGATTGGCTAGGAGGGAGTTGAAGAGTGAGTTGAGAAGGGCTAAAAGAGGACATGAGAAGACTTTGGCTGATAGGATTAAGGAGAATCCTAAGGCGTTCTATAAGTATGTCAAGAACAGAAGGTTGGTCAGGGCAAGATTAGGGCCAGTTACAGACAGCAGGGGGAAGTTGTGTGTGGAACCGGAGGAGATTGGAGAAGTATTGAACCAATATTTCTCTTCGGTGTTCACGCAGGGGGACATGAATATAGCTGAGGAGGACATTGGGTTGCAGGGGTGTAAAATAGAAAGTATTACGGTTGATAAAGAGGATGTGCTGGAAATTCTTGAGGGGCTGAAAATAGATAAGTCCCCTGGTCCGGATGGGATCTACCCTAGGATTCTCTGGGAGGCTAGAGAGGTGATTGCAGAGCCTCTGGCTCAGATCTTCAGGTCGTCATTGGTCTCTGGTGTAGTCCCGGAGGATTGGAGGATAGCGAATGTTGTCCCATTGTTTAAGAAGGGGAACAGAGACTTTGCCGGGAATTATAGACCGGTGAGTCTTACTTCTGTTGTGGGCAAGGTTTTAGAAAAAATTATTAGGGATAGGATTTATAGTTATTTGGAGTGTAATGAATTGATTAGAAATAGTCAGCATGGTTTTGTAGCAGGTAGGTCGTGCCTTACTAACCTTATTGAGTTTTTTGAGAAGGTGACCAAAGAGGTGGATGGGGGTAAGGCAGTTGACGTGGTATACATGGATTTTAGTAAGGCGTTCGATAAGGTTCACCATGGTAGGCTTATGCAGAAAATGCAGATGTATGGGATTGTGGGTAATCTAGGAAGTTGGATCAGGAATTGGCTATCAGATAGGAGACAGAGGGTGGTGGTGGATGGTAAATATTCATCATGGAGTGCAGTTACGAGTGGTGTGCCTCAGGGATCTGTTTTGGGGCCACTGTTGTTTGTAATTTTTATTAATGATCTGGATGAGGGTATAGTTGGGTGGATTAGTAAATTTGCTGATGACACCAAAGTTGGAGGTGTGGTAGATTGTGAGGAAGGGTGTCATAGTCTGCAGGGAGACTTAGATAGGTTGCAGAGCTGGGCCGAGAGGTGGCGGATGGAATTTAATGCGGAGAAGTGTGAGGTAATTCACTTTGGTAGGAGCAACAGATGTGTCGAGTATAGGGCTAACGGGAGGACTTTGAATAGTGTGGATGAACAGAGGGATCTAGGTGTGTGTGTACATAGATCCCTGAAAGTTGGGAATCAAGTAGATAAGGTTGTCAAGAAGGCGTACGGTGTCTTGGCGTTTATTGGGAGGGGGATTGAATTTAGGAGTCGCAGTGTAATGTTGCAACTGTACACTACTCTAGTGCGGCCGCACTTGGAGTACTGTGTGCAGTTCTGGTCCCCGCATTACAAGAAGGATGTGGAGGCGTTGGAGAGGGTGCAGAGGAGGTTTACTAGGATGTTGCCTGGTATGGTGGGGAGGTCCTATGAGGAGAGACTGAGGGATCTAGGGTTGTTTTCGTTGGGAAGAAGGCGGCTAAGAGGGGATCTTATTGAAACATATAAGATGATTAGGGGTTTAGATAGGGTGGATAGTGATAGCCTTTTTCCTCGGATGGAGAAAGCTAGCACGAGGGGGCATGACTTTAAATTAAGGGGGGGTAGCTACAGGACGGATGTCAGGGGTAGGTTCTTTACCCAGCGGGTGGTGAGGGATTGGAATGCCCTGCCTGCTGCAGTTGTAGATGCGTCTAGTTTGGGGGCGTTTAAGAGATCTCTGGATAGGTTTATGGACGAAAAGGGATTGGTATAGGCTAGTGGGTCATTGTTTTTGTAACTGGTCGGCGCAACATCGTGGGCCGAAGGGCCTGTTCTGCGCTGTAATGTTCTATGTTCTATGTTCTATGTTCTAAGAGACAGAGAGATACGGAGACTCTGAGACACTGAGGCACAGAGACACTGAGACTCTGAGACGCTGAGACACTGACCCCCAGAGACACAGAGACACTGAGACACTGAGACAATGAGGCACAGAGACACTGAGTCAAAGAGACACAGAGACACTGAGACTCTGAGACACTGAGACACTGAGGCACAGAGACACTGAGACACTGAGACACTGAGAATCTGAGACTCGGAGGCAATGAGACACTGAGACACAGAGCCACTGAGGCGCAGAAGCACTGAGGCACAGAGTTACTGAGTCTCTGAGACACTGAGACAATGAAACTCGGAGACACTGAGACACTTAGACACAGAGACAAAGAGGCACAGAGACACAGAGACACTGAGACTCTGAGACACTGAGGCACAGAGACACAGAGGCACAGAGACACAGAGACACTGAGACTCTGAGACACTGAGACACTGAGATACAGAGACAATGAGACACTGAGAATCTGAGACACTGAGACACAGAGACACTGAGACACAGAGACTCTGAGACACTGAGACACTGAGACATAGAGACACAGAGGCAGTGAGACACTGAGACACAGGGACACTGAGACCAAGAGACACAGAGACACTGAGACATTGGGACACAGAGACACTGAGACATTGAGACACAGACACACTGAGACACTGAGACACTGAGACACTGAGAATCTGAGACACTGAGACACAGAGACACTGAGACACTGAGACTCTGAGACACAGAGACACTGAGACTCAGAGACGCTGAGACACTGAGACTCTGAGACCAAGAGACACAGAGACACTGAGACATTGAGACACAGAGACACTGAGACATTGAGACACAGACACACTGAGACACTGAGACTCTGAGATACTGAGACACTGAGGCACAGAGACACAGAGACACTGAGACACTGAGAATCTGAGATACTGAGACACTGAGGCACAGAGACACAGAGACACTGAGACACTGAGAATCTGAGACACTGAGACACAGAGACACTGAGACACTGAGACTCTGAGACACAGAGACACTGAGACAAAGAGACGCTGAGACACTGAGACTCTGAGACCAAGAGACACAGGGACACTGAGACATTGAGACACAGAGACACTGAGACATTGAGACACAGACACACTGAGACACTGAGACTCTGAGATACTGAGACACTGAGGAACAGAGACACAGAGACACTGAGACACTGAGGCTCAGAGACACTGAGACCAAGAGACATAGAGATACGGAGACTCTGAGACACTGAGACACTGAGGCACAGAGACACTGAGACACAGAGACACTGAGGTGCAGAGGCACTGAGACACAGAGTTTCTAAGACTCTGAGACACTGAGACAATGAGACACTGAGACACAGAGAAACTGAGAAACTGAGACTCTGAGACTCTGAGACTCTGAGGCACTGAGACACTGAGACACAGAGACACTGAGGCGCAGAGGCACTGACACACAGACTTACTGAGACTCTGAGACACTGAGACAATGAGACACAGAGACACAGAGACACAGAGACACAGAGACACAGAGGCACAGGGACACAGAGACACTGAGACGCTGGGACACAGAGACACTGAGACGCTGAGACACTGAGACACTGAGACACTGAGGCACAGAGACACTGAGACACTGAGACTCTGAGACACTGAGACACAGAGACACTGAGACACAGAGACAAGGGACACTGAGAAACTGAGACTCTGAGACACTGAGACACTGAGACACTGAGACTCTGAGACTCGGAGGCACGGAGACACTGAGACACAGAGACACTGAGGCGCTGAGGCACTGAGGCACAGAGTTACTGGGTCTCTGAGACACTGAGACAATGAAACTCGGAGACACTGAGACACTTAGACACAGAGACACAGAGGCACAGAGACACAGAGACACTGAGACTCTGAGACACTGAGACACTGAGGCACAGAGACACTGAGACACTGAGACACAGAGACACTGAGACTCTGAGACACTGAGACAATGAGACACAGAGGCACAGAGGCACAGGGACACAGAGACACTGAGACGCTGAGACACTGAGACACTGAGGCACAGAGACACTGAGACTCTGAGACACTGAGACACTGAGACATTGAGACTCTGAGATACTGAGACACTGAGACACTGAGACACTGAGACACAGAGACACTGAGACACTGAGACATAGAGACACAGAGACAGTGAGACACTGAGGCTCAGAGACACTGAGACCAAGAGACAGAGAGATACGGAGACTCTGAGACACTGAGACACTGAGGCACAGAGACACTGAGACACTGAGACATAGAGACACAGAGACACAGAGACACAGAGGCACAGGGACACAGAGACACTGAGACGCTGGGACACAGAGACACTGAGACGCTGAGACACTGAGACACTGAGGCACAGAGACACTGAGACACTGAGACTCTGAGACACTGAGACACAGAGACACTGAGACACAGAGACAAGGGACACTGAGAAACTGAGACTCTGAGACACTGAGACACTGAGACTCTGAGACTCGGAGGCACTGAGACACTGAGACACAGAGACACTGAGGCGCTGAGGCACTGAGGCACAGAGTTACTGGGTCTCTGAGACACTGAGACAATGAAACTCGGAGACACTGAGACACTTAGACACAGAGACACAGAGGCACAGAGACACAGAGACACTGAGACTCTGAGACACTGAGACACTGAGGCACAGAGACACTGAGACACTGAGACACAGAGACACTGAGACTCTGAGACACTGAGACAATGAGACACAGAGGCACAGAGGCACAGGGACACTGAGACGCTGAGACACTGAGACACTGAGGCACAGAGACACTGAGACTCTGAGACACTGAGACACTGAGACATTGAGACTCTGAGATACTGAGACATAGAGACACAGAGGCAGTGAGACACTGAGACACAGGGACACTGAGACCAAGAGACACAGAGACACTGAGACATTGGGACACAGAGACACTGAGACATTGAGACACAGACACACTGAGACACTGAGACACTGAGACACTGAGAATCTGAGACACTGAGACACAGAGACACTGAGACACTGAGACTCTGAGACACAGAGACACTGAGACTCAGAGACGCTGAGACACTGAGACTCTGAGACCAAGAGACACAGAGACACTGAGACATTGAGACACAGAGACACTGAGACATTGAGACACAGACACACTGAGACACTGAGACTCTGAGATACTGAGACACTGAGGCACAGAGACACAGAGACACTGAGACACTGAGAATCTGAGACACTGAGACACAGAGACACTGAGACACTGAGACTCTGAGACACAGAGACACTGAGACAAAGAGACGCTGAGACACTGAGACTCTGAGACCAAGAGACACAGGGACACTGAGACATTGAGACACAGAGACACTGAGACATTGAGACACAGACACACTGAGACACTGAGACTCTGAGATACTGAGACACTGAGGAACAGAGACACAGAGACACTGAGACACTGAGGCTCAGAGACACTGAGACCAAGAGACATAGAGATACGGAGACTCTGAGACACTGAGACACTGAGGCACAGAGACACTGAGACACAGAGACACTGAGGTGCAGAGGCACTGAGACACAGAGTTTCTAAGACTCTGAGACACTGAGACAATGAGACACTGAGACACAGAGAAACTGAGAAACTGAGACTCTGAGACTCTGAGACTCTGAGGCACTGAGACACTGAGACACAGAGACACTGAGGCGCAGAGGCACTGACACACAGACTTACTGAGACTCTGAGACACTGAGACAATGAGACACAGAGACACAGAGACACAGAGACACAGAGACACAGAGGCACAGGGACACAGAGACACTGAGACGCTGGGACACAGAGACACTGAGACGCTGAGACACTGAGACACTGAGACACTGAGGCACAGAGACACTGAGACACTGAGACTCTGAGACACTGAGACACAGAGACACTGAGACACAGAGACAAGGGACACTGAGAAACTGAGACTCTGAGACACTGAGACACTGAGACACTGAGACTCTGAGACTCGGAGGCACGGAGACACTGAGACACAGAGACACTGAGGCACAGAGTTACTGGGTCTCTGAGACACTGAGACAATGAAACTCGGAGACACTGAGACACTTAGACACAGAGACACAGAGGCACAGAGACACAGAGACACTGAGACTCTGAGACACTGAGACACTGAGGCACAGAGACACTGAGACACTGAGACACAGAGACACTGAGACTCTGAGACACTGAGACAATGAGACACAGAGGCACAGAGGCACAGGGACACAGAGACACTGAGACGCTGAGACACTGAGACACTGAGGCACAGAGACACTGAGACTCTGAGACACTGAGACACTGAGACATTGAGACTCTGAGATACTGAGACACTGAGACACTGAGACACAGAGACACTGAGACACTGAGACATAGAGACACAGAGACAGTGAGACACTGAGGCTCAGAGACACTGAGACCAAGAGACAGAGAGATACGGAGACTCTGAGACACTGAGACACTGAGGCACAGAGACACTGAGACACTGAGACATAGAGACACAGAGACACAGAGACACAGAGGCACAGGGACACAGAGACACTGAGACGCTGGGACACAGAGACACTGAGACGCTGAGACACTGAGACACTGAGGCACAGAGACACTGAGACACTGAGACTCTGAGACACTGAGACACAGAGACACTGAGACACAGAGACAAGGGACACTGAGAAACTGAGACTCTGAGACACTGAGACACTGAGACTCTGAGACTCGGAGGCACTGAGACACTGAGACACAGAGACACTGAGGCGCTGAGGCACTGAGGCACAGAGTTACTGGGTCTCTGAGACACTGAGACAATGAAACTCGGAGACACTGAGACACTTAGACACAGAGACACAGAGGCACAGAGACACAGAGACACTGAGACTCTGAGACACTGAGACACTGAGGCACAGAGACACTGAGACACTGAGACACAGAGACACTGAGACTCTGAGACACTGAGACAATGAGACACAGAGGCACAGAGGCACAGGGACACAGAGACACTGAGACGCTGAGACACTGAGACACTGAGGCACAGAGACACTGAGACTCTGAGACACAGAGACACGGAGACACTGAGACTCTGAGACTCGGAGGCACTGAGACACTGAGACACAGAGACACTGAGGCGCAGAGGCACTGAGGCACAGAGTTACTGAGTCTCTGAGACACTGAGACAATGAAACTCGGAGACACTGAGACACTTAGACACAGAGACACAGAGGCACAGAGAAACAGAGGCACTGAGACTCTGAGACACTGAGACACTGAGGCACAGAGACACTGAGACACTGAGACACAGAGACACTGAGACTCTGAGACACTGAGACTCTGAGACACTGAGGCACAGAGACACTGAGACACTGAGACACTGAGACAATGAGACACTGAGAATCTGAGACACTGAGACACAGAGACACTGAGACACTGAGACACAGCGACACTGAGACTCTGAGACACTGAGACACTGAGACACAGAGACACTGAGACACTGAGACACTGAGACAGTGAGACACAGAGACAGTGAGACACTGAGACAAAGGGACACTGAGACCAAGAGACACAGAGACACTGAGACATTGAGACACAGAGACACTGAGACACTGAGAATCTGAGACACTGAGACATAGAGACACTGAGACACTGAGACTCTGAGACACAGAGACACTGAGACACAGAGACACTGAGACTCTGAGACCAAGAGACACAGAGACACTGAGACACAGAGACACTGAGACTCTGAGACCAAGAGACACAGAGACACTGAGACATTGAGACACAGAGACACTGAAACATTGAGACACAGGCACACTGAGACACTGTGACTCTGAGATACTGAGATACTGAGGCACAGAGACACAGAGACACTGAGACACTGAGGCTCAGAGACACTGAGACCAAGAGACAGAGAGATACGGAGACTCTGAGACACAGAGACACTGAGGCACAGAGACACTGAGACACTGAGACTCTGAGACACTGAGACACTGAGACACTGACCCCCAGAGACACAGAGAGACTGAGACACTGAGACACTGAGGCACAGAGACACTGAGTCAAAGGGACACAGAGACACTGAGACTCTGAGATTCTGAGACACTGAGAGAGAGAGACACTGAGACACTGAGACTCTGAGACACTGAGACACAGAGACATTGAGACTCTGAGACACTGAGACACAGAGACACTGAGACACTGAGACACTGAGACACAGAGACAGTGAGACACTGAGACACAGGGACACTGAGACACAGAGACACTGAGGCTCAGAGACACTGAGACCAAGACACAGAGCGATACGGAGACTCTGAGACAGTGAGACACTGAGGCACAGAGACACTGAGTCACTGAGACACTGAGACACTGAGACATTGAGACTCTGAGATACTGAGACACTGAGACACTGAGACACAGAGACACTGAGACACTGAGACATAGAGACACAGAGACAGTGAGACACTGAGGCTCAGAGACACTGAGACCAAGAGACAGAGAGATACGGAGACTCTGAGACACTGAGGCACAGAGACACTGAGACACTGAGACACTGAGACACAGAGACACAGAGACAGTGAGACACTGAGACACAGGGACACTGAGACACAGAGACACAGAGACACAGAGACACTGAGACACCGAGACACTGAGACACTGAGACACTGAGACACCGAGGCACAGAGACACAGAGACACTGAGACACTGCGACTTTGAGACACTGAGACACTGAGACACACAGACACTGAGACACAGAGACACTGAAACACTGAGACAATGAGGCACAGAGACACTGAGAGACAGGGACACAGAGACACAGAGACTCTGAGACACTGAGACACTGCGGCACAGAGACAAAGAGACACAGATTCAATGAGACACTGAGACACAGATACACTGAGACACAGAGACTCTGAGACACTGAGACACAGAGACACAGAGACACTGAGACACAGAGACACTGAGACTCTGAGACACTGAGACAATGAAACTCGGAGACACTGAGACACTGAGACACTTAGACACAGAGACTCTGAGGCACAGAGACACAGAGACACTGAGACTGTGAGACACTGAGACACTGAGGCACAGAGACACTGAGACATTGAGACACAGAGACACTGAGACACTGAGAATCTGAGACACTGAGACACAGAGACACTGAGACACTGAGACTCTGAGACACGGAGACACGGAGACACTGAGGCATTGAGACACAGAGACACTGAGACATTGAGACACAGACACACTGAGACCCTGAGACTCTGAGATACTGAGACACTGAGGCACAGACACACTGAGGCGCAGAGGCACTGACACACAGACTTACTGAGACTCTGAGACACTGAGACAATGAGACACAGAGACACAGAGACACAGAGACACTGAGACACTGCGACATTGAGACACTGAGACACTGAGACACACAGACACTGAGACACAGAGACACAGAGACACTGAAACACTGAGACAATGAGGCACAGAGACAATGAGGCACAGAGACACTGAGAGACAGGGACACAGAGACACAGAGACTCTGAGACACTGAGACACTGCGGCACAGAGACAAAGAGACACAGATTCAATGAGACACTGAGACACAGATACACTGAGACACAGAGACTCTGAGACACTGAGACACAGAGACACAGAGACACTGAGACACAGAGACACTGAGACACTGAGACTCTGAGACACTGAAACAATGAAACTCGGAGACACTGAGACACTGAGACACTTAGACACAGAGACTCTGAGGCACAGAGACACATAGACACTGAGACTGTGAGACACTGAGACACTGAGGCACAGAGACACTGAGACATTGAGACACAGAGACACTGAGACACTGAGAATCTGAGACACTGAGACACAGAGACACTGAGACACTGAGACTCTGAGACACGGAGACACTGAGGCATTGAGACACAGAGACACTGAGACATTGAGACACAGACACACTGAGACCCTGAGACTCTGAGATACTGAGACACTGAGGCACAGAGACACTGAGACACTGAGGCTCAGAGACACTGAGAAAAAGACACAGAGCGATACGGAGACTCTGAGACACTGAGACACTGAGGCACAGAGACTCTGAGACACTGAGACACTGAGGCTCAGAGACACTGAGACCAAGAGGCAGAGAGATACGGAGACTCTGAGACTCTGAGACACTGAGACAATGAGACTCTGAGACACAGAGGCACTGAGACACTGAGACTCTGAGACTCGGAGGAACTGAGACACAGAGACACAGAGACACTGAGGCGCAGAGGCACTAGGACACAGAGTTACTGAGACTCTGAGACACTTAGACAGTAAGACACTGAGACATTGAGACACTGAGACACAGAGGCAGAGGGACACAGAGACACTGAGACACAGAGACACTGAGGCACAGAGACACTGAGACACTGAGACACAGAGACACTGAGGCACAAAGACACAGATACACTGAGACACTGAGACACTGAGGCACAAAGACACAGATACACTGAGACACTGAGACACAGAGACACTGAGACACCGAGACACCGAGTCACAGAGACACTGAGACACTGAGACTCTGAGACACTGAGACACTGAGACACTGAGACACAGAGACACTGAAACACAAGAATCTGAGACGCTGAGACACTGAGACACAGAGACATTGAGACTCTGTGACGCTGAGACACTGAGGCACAGAGACACGGGGACACTGAGACACAGAGACACTGAGACTCTGAGACACTGAGACAATAAAACTCAGAGATACTGAGACACTTAGACACAGAGACACAGAGGCACAGAGACACAGAGACACTGAGACTCTGAGAAACTGAGACACTGAGGCACAGAGACACTGAGACACTGAGACACTGAGACTCTGAGACACTGAGACAATGAACTCGGAGACACTGAGACACTGAGACACTTAGACACAGAGACACAGAGGCACAGAGACACTGAGACTCTGAGACACTGAGGCACAGAGACACTGAGACACTGAGACACAGAGACAATGAGACACTTAGACACAGAGACACAGAGGCACAGAGACACAGAGACACTGAGACTCTGAGACACTGAGACTCTGAGACACAGAGACACTGAGACACAGAGACACTGAGACTCTGAGACCAAGAGACACAGAGACACTGAGACATTGAGACACAGGCACACTGAGGCACTGAGACTCTGAGATACTGAGACACTGAGGCACAGAGACACAGAGACACTGAGGCTCAGAGACACTGAGACCAAGAGACAGAGAGATACGGAGACTCTGAGACACTGAGACACTGAGGCACAGAGACACTGAGACACTGAGACTCTGAGACACTGAGACACTGACCCCCAGAGGCACAGAGAGACTGAGACACTGAGACACTGAGGCACAGAGACACTGAGTCAAAGGGATACAGAGACACTGAGACTCTGAGACTCTGAGACACTGAGAGAGAGAGACACTGAGACACTGAGACTCTGTGACACTGAGACACAGAGACATTGAGACTCTGAGACACTGAGACATAGAGACACAGAGACAATGAGACATTTAGACACAGAGACAGTGAGACACTGAGGCTCAGAGACACTGAGAACAAGAGACAGAGAGATACGGAGACTCTGAGACACTAAGACACTGAGGCACAGAGACACTGAGGCACTGAGACACGGAGACACTGAGACACTGAGACACAGAGACACAGAGACACTGAGACATAGAGACACAGAGACACTGAGACAATGAGACTTTGAGACTCTGAGACTCTGAGACTCGGAGGAACTGAGACACTGAGACACAGAGACACTGAGGCGCAGAGGCACTGAGTGACAGAGTTACTGAGGCTCTGAGACACTGAGACAATGAGACACTGAGACAGAGAGACACTGAGACTCTGAGACACTGAGACAATGAAACTCGGAGACACTGAGACACTGAGACACTGAGACACTTAGACACAGAGACACTGAGGCACAGAGACACAGAGACACTGGGACTGTGAGACACTGAGACACTGAGGCACAGAGACACTGAGACACTGAGACACTGAGACATTGAGACACTGAGACTCTGAGACCAAGAGACACAGAGACACTGAGACATTGAGACACAGAGACACTGAAACATTGAGACATTGAGACACAGACACACTGAGACACTGAAACTCTGAGACACTGAGACACTGAGGCTCAGAGACACTGAGACCAAGAGACAGAGAGATACGGAGACTCTGAGACACTGAGACACTGAGGCACAGAGACACTGAGACACTGCGACTCTGAGACACTGAGACACTGAGACACACAGACACTGAGACACAGAGACACTGAAACACTGAGACAATGAGGCACAGAGACACTGAGAGACAGGGACACAGAGACTCTGAGACACTGAGACTCTGAGACACTGAGACTCTGAGACACTGAGAAACAGAGACACTGAGAAACAGAGACACTGAGACACTGAGACACACAGACACAGAGACATTGAGACTCTGAGACACTGAGACACTGAGGCACAGAGACACAGAGACACTGAGACACAGGGACACTGAGACTCTGAGACACTGAGACAATGAAACTCGGAGACACTGAGACACTGAGACACTTAGACACAGAGACACTGAGGCACAGAGACACAGAGACACTGAGACTGTGAGACACTGAGACACTGAGGCACAGAGACACTGAGACATTGAGACACAGAGGCACTGAGACACTGAGAATCTGAGACACTGAGACACAGAGACACTGAGACACAGAGACACTGAGACTCTGAGACACTGAGACACTGAGAAACTGAGACACTGAGACACTGAGACACTGAGGCACAGAGACACTGAGAGACTGAGACCAAGAGACACAGAGACACTGAGACATTGAGACACAGAGACACTGAGACATTGAGACATTGAGACACAGACACACTGAGACACTGAAACTCTGAGATACTGAGACACTGAGGCTCAGAGACACTGAGACCAAGACACAGAGCGATACGGAGACTCTGAGACACTGAGACCCTGTGGCACAGAGACACTGAGACACTGAGACACAGAGACATTGAGACACTGAGACATAGAGACACAGAGACAGTGAGACACTGAGGCTCAGAGACACTGAGGCACAGAGACACTGAGACACTGAGAATCTGAGACTCGGAGGCACTGAGACACTGAGACACTGACCCACTGAGGCGCAGAGGCACTGAGGCACAGAGTTACTGAGTCTCTGAGACACCGAGACAATGAAACTCGGAGACACTGAGACACTTAGACACAGAGACACAGAGGCACAGAGACACAGAGACATTGAGACTCTGAGACACTGAGGCACAGAGACACTGAGACACAGAGACACAGAGACAATGAGACATTTAGACACAGAGACACAGAGGCACAGAGACACAGAGACACTGAGACTCTGAGACACTGAGACACTGAGACACAGAGACTCTGAGACACAGAGACACTGAGACACTGAGTCATAGAGACACAGAGGCAGTGAGACACTGAGACACAGGGACACTGAGACCAAGAGACACAGAGACACTGAGACATTGAGACACAGAGAATCTGAGACACTGAGACACAGAGACACTGAGACACTGAGACACAGAGACACTGAGACACTGAGACTCTGAGACCAAGAGACACAGAGACAAGGGACACTGAGAAACTGTGACTCTGAGACACTGAGACAATGAGACTCTGAGACACAGAGACACAGAGACACGGAGACACTGAGACTCTGAGACTCTGAGACTCGGAGGCACTGAGACACTGAGACACAGAGACACTGAGGCGCAGAGGCACTGAGGCACAGAGTTACTGAGTCTCTGAGACACTGAGACAATGAAACTCGGAGACACTGAGACACTTAGACACAGAGACACAGAGGCACAGAGACACAGAGACACTGAGACTCTGAGACACTGAGACACTGAGGCACAGAGACACTGAGACACAGAGACACAGAGACACTGAGACTCTGAGACACTGAGACACTGAGACTCTGAGACACTGAGGCACAGAGACACTGAGACACTGAGACACAGAGACAATGAGACACTGAGAATCTGAGACACTGAGACACAGAGACACTGAGACACAGAGACACTGAGGCGCAGAGGCACTGAGGCACAGAGTTACTGAGTCTCTGAGACACTGAGACAATGAAACTCGGAGACACTGTGACACTTAGACACAGAGACACAGAGGCACAGAGACACAGAGACACTGAGACCCTGAGACACTGAGACACTGAGGCACAGAGACACTGAGACACAGAGACACTGAGACTCTGAGACACTGAGACACTGAGACTCTGAGACTCTGAGACACTGAGACACTGAGACACAGAGACAATGAGACACTGAGAATCTGAGACACTGAGACACAGAGACACTGAGACACAGCGACACTGAGACTCTGAGACACTGAGACACTGAGGCACAGAGACACTGAGACACAGAGACACTGAGACTCTGAGACACTGAGACACTGAGACTCTGAGACACTGAGGCACAGAGACACTGAGACACTGAGACACTGAGACTCTGAGACACAGAGACACTGAGACACAGAGACACTGAGACTCTGAGACCAAGAGACACAGAGACACTGAGACATTGAGACACAGAGACACTGAAACATTGAGACACAGGCACACTGAGACACTGTGACTCTGAGATACTGAGATACTGAGGCACAGAGACACAGAGACACTGAGACACTGAGGCTCAGAGACACTGAGACCAAGAGACAGAGAGATACGGAGACTCTGAGACACTGAGACACTGAGGCACAGAGACACTGAGACACTGAGACTCTGAGACACTGAGACACTGACCCCCAGAGACACAGAGAGACTGAGACACTGAGACACTGAGGCACAGAGACACTGAGTCAAAGGGACACAGAGACACTGAGACTCTGAGACTCTGAGAGAGAGAGACACTGAGACACTGAGACTCTGAGACACTGAGACACAGAGACATTGAGACTCTGAGACACTGAGACACAGAGACACAGAGACACTGAGACATAGAGACACAGAGACAGTGAGACACTGAGACACAGGGACACAGGGACACTGAGACACAGAGACACTGAGGCTCAGAGACACTGAGACCAAGACACAGAGCGATACGGAGACTCTGAGACAGTGAGACACTGAGGCACAGAGACACTGAGACACTGAGACACTGAGACATTGAGACTCTGAGATACTGAGACACTGAGACACTGAGACACAGAGACAGTGAGACACTGAGGCTAAGAGACACTGAGACTCAGAGACACAGAGCCACTGAGACACCGAGACACTGAGACACTGAGACACCGAGGCACAGAGACACAGAGACACTGAGACACTGCGACTTTGAGACACTGAGACACTGAGACACACAGACACTGAGACACAGAGACACTGAAACACTGAGACAATGAGGTACAGAGACACTGAGAGACAGGGACACAGAGACACAGAGACTCTGAGACACTGAGACACTGCGGCACAGAGACAAAGAGACACAGATTCAATGAGACACTGAGACACAGATACACTGAGACACAGAGACTCTGAGACACTGAGACACAGAGACACTGAGACACAGAGACACTGAGACACTGAGACTCTGAGACACTGAGACAATGAAACTCGGAGACACTGAGACGCAGAGACACTTAGACACAGAGACTCTGAGGCACAGAGACACAGAGACACTGAGACTGTGAGACACTGAAACACTGTGGCACAGAGACACTGAGACATTGAGACACAGAGACACTGAGACACTGAGACTCTGAGACTCTGAGACACTGAGACACTGAGGCACAGAGACACTGAGACACTGAGACACCGAGGCTCAGAGACACTGAGAAAAAGACAAAGAGCGATACGGAGACTCTGAGACACTGAGACACTGAGGCACAGAGACACAGAGACAGTGAGACACTGAGGCTCAGAGACACTGAGACCAAGAGGCAGAGAGATACGGAGACTCTGAGACACTGAGACACTGAGGCACAGAGACACTGAAACACTGAGGCACGGAGACACAGAGAAACTGAGACACTGAGACACTGAGACACTGAGACACAGAGACTCTGAGACACTGAGACAATGAGACTCTGAGATACTGAGACACTGAGGCACAGAGACACTGAGACACTGAGACACTGAGGCTCAGAGACACTGAGAAAAAGACACAGAGCGATACGGAGACTCTGAGACACTGAGACACTGAGGCACAGAGACACAGAGACAGTGAGACACTGAGGCTCAGAGACACTGAGACCAAGAGGCAGAGAGATACGGAGACTCTGAGACACTGAGACACTGAGGCACAGAGACACTGAAACACTGAGACACGGAGACACAGAGAAACTGAGACACTGAGACACTGAGACACTGAGACACAGAGAATCTGAGACACTGAGACAATGAGACTCTGAGACACAGAGGCACTGAGACACTGAGACTCTGAGACTCGGAGGAACTGAGACACTGAGACACAGAGACACTGAGGCGCAGAGGCACTAGGACACAGAGTTACTGAGACTCTGAGACACTGAGACACTTCGACAGTAAGACACTGAGACATTGAGACACTGAGACACAGAGGCAGAGGGACACAGAGACACTGAGACACAGAGACACTGAGGCACAGAGACACTGAGACACTGAGACACTGAGACACTGAGGCACAGAGACACAGATACACTGAGACACTGAGACACAGAGACACTGAGATACCGAGACACCGAGTCACAGAGACACTGAGACACTGAGACTCTGAGGCACTGAGACACAGAGACACTGAAACACAAGAATCTGAGACGCTGAGACACTGAGACACAGAGACTTTGAGACTCTGTGACGCTGAGACACTGAGGCACAGAGACACGGGGACACTGAGGCACAGAGACACTGAGACTCTGAGACACTGAGACAATAAAACTCAGAGATACTGAGACACTTAGACACAGAGACACAGAGGCACAGAGACACAGAGACACTGAGACTCTGAGAAACTGAGACACTGAGGCACAGAGACACTGAGACACTGAGACACTGAGACTCTGAGACACTGAGACAATGAAACTCGGAGACACTGAGACACTGAGACACTTAGACACAGAGACACAGAGACACAGAGGCACAGAGACACTGAGACTCTGAGACACTGAGGCACAGAGACACTGAGACACAGAGACAATGAGACACTTAAACACAGAGACACAGAGGCACAGAGACACAGAGACACTGAGACTCTGAGACACTGAGACTCTGAGACACTGAGACACTGAGACACAGAGACACTGAGACACTGAGACCAAGAGACACAGAGACACAGAGACACTGAGACACTGAGACATTGAGACTCAGGCACACTGAGACACTGAGACTCTGAGATACTGAGACACTGAGGCACAGAGACACAGAGACACTGAGACACTGAGGCTCAGAGACACTGAGACCAAGAGACAGAGAGATACGGAGACTCTGAGACACTGAGACACTGAGGCACAGAGACACTGAGACACTGAGACTCTGAGACACTGAGACACTGACCCCCAGAGGCAAAGAGAGACTGAGACACTGAGACACTGAGGCACAGAGACACTGAGTCAAAGGGACACAGAGACACTGAGACTCTGAGACTCTGAGACACTGAGAGAGAGAGAGACACTGAGACACTGAGACTCTGTGACACTGAGACACAGAGACATTGAGACTCTGAGACACTGAGACACTGAGACACAGAGACACTGAGACATAGAGACACAGAGACAGTGAGACACTGAGACACAGGGACACTGAGACACAGAGACACAGAGACACTGAGGCTCAGAGACACTGAGACCAAGACACAGAGCGATACGGAGACTCTGAGACAGTGAGACACTGAGGCACAGAGACACTGAGACACTGAGACATTGAGACTCTGAGATACTGAGACACTGAGACACTGAGACACTGAGACACAGAGACACTGAGACACTGAGACATAGAGACACAGAGACAGTGAGACACTGAGGCTCAGAGACACTGAGACCAAGAGACAGAGAGATACGGAGACTCTGAGACACTGAGACACTGAGGCACAGAGACACTGAGACACTGAGACACTGAGACACTGAGACATAGAGACACAGAGACAGTGAGACACTGAGACACAGGGACACTGAGACACAGAGACAATGAGACACCGAGACACTGAGACACCGAGGCACAGAGACACAGAAACACTGAGACACTGCGACTCTGAGACTCTGAGACACTGAGACACACAGACACTGAGACGCAGAGACACTGAAACACTGAGACAATGAGGCACAGAGACACTGAGAGACAGGGACACAGAGACACTGAGACACAGAGACTCTGAGACACTGAGACACTGCGGCACAGAGACAAAGAGACACAGATTCAATGAGACAATGAGACACAGATACACTGAGACACAGAGACTCTGAGACACTGAGACACAGAGACACAGAGACACTGAGACACTGAGACACTGAGACACTGAGACACAGAGACACTGAGACTCTGAGACACTGAGACAATGAAACTCGAAGACACTGAGACACTGAGACACTTAGACACAGAGACTCTGAGGCACAGAGACACTGAGACACAGAGACACTGCGACTCTGAGACACTGAGACACTGAGACACAGAGACACTGAGACACAGAGACACTGAGACACTGAGACCAAGAGACACAGAGACACTGAGACTCTGAGACACTGAGACACTGAGACACTGAGACACTGAGGCACAGAGACACAGAGACACTGAGACACTGAGGCTCAGAGACACTGAGACCAAGAGACAGAGTGATACGGAGACTCTGAGGCACTGAGACACTGAGGCACAGAGACACTGAGACACTGAGACACTGAGACTCTGAGACTCTGAGACACTGAGACACTGAGACTCTGAGACACTGAGACACTGAGACACTGAGGCCCAGAGACACAGAGACACTGAGACACTGAGGCACAGAGACACTGAGTCAAAGAGACACAGATACACTGAGGACTCTGAGACACTGAGACACTGAGGCACAGAGACACAGAGACACCGAGGCGCAGAGACACTGAGACACTGAGACTCTGAGACACTGAGACACAGAGACACTGAGACACAGAGACACAGAGTTACTGAGACTCTGAGACACTGAGACAATGAGACACTGAGACTCAGAGACACAGAGGCACAGGGACACAGAGACACTGAGACGCTGAGACACTGAGACACTGAGACACAGAGACACTGAGACACAGAGACTATGAGACACTGAGACACAGAGACACTGAGAAACTGAGACTCTGAGACACTGAGATAATGAGACTCTGAGACACAGAGACACTGAGACACTGAGTTACTGAGTCTCTGAGACACTGAGACACAGAGACACTGAGACACAGAGACACTGAGACTCTGGGACACTGAGACACTGAGGCACAGAGACACTGAGACACTGAGACACTGAGACACTGAGACACTGAGACACTGAGACACTGAGATACTGAGACACAGAGACACAGAGACACTGAGACTCTGAGACACAGAGACACTGAGACACTGAGTCTCTGAGACACAGAGACACAGAGACACTGAGACACTGAGACACTGAGGCACAGAGACGCTGAAACCAAGAGACCCAGAGACACTGAGTCATTGAGACACAGAGACACTGAGACACTGAGACACAGACACACTGAAACACTGAGACTCTGAGACACTGAGACACTGAGGCACAGAGACACTGTGACACTGAGGCTCAGAGACACTGAGACCAAGAGACACGTAGACACTGAGACTCTGAGACACTGAGACACTGAGGCACAGAGACACTGAGACACTGAGACACAGAGATATAGAGACACAGAGACACTGAGAATCTGAGACACTGAGACACTGAGACACAGAGACACTGAGACACTGAGGCTCAGAGACACTGAGACCAAGAGACAGAGAGATACGGAGACTCTGAGACACTGAGACACTGAGGCACAGAGACACTGAGACACTGAGACACTGAGACTCTGAGACACTGAGATAATGAGACTCTGAGACACAGAGAGACTGAGACACAGGGACACTGAGGCGCAGAGGCACTGAGACACTGAGACTCTGAGACACTGAGACAATGAGACTCTGAGACACAGAGACACTGAGAAACTGAGACTCTGAGACTCTGAGGCACTGAGAGACTGAGACACAGGGACACTGAGGCGCAGAGGCACTGAGACACAGAGTTACTGAGACTCTGAGACATTGATACAATGAGACACAGAGACATAGAGGCACAGGGACACAGAGACACTGAGACGCTGAGACACTGAGACACTGAGGCACAGGGACACTGAGACACTGAGACTCTGAGACACTGATACACAGAGACACTGAGACACAGAGACAAGGGACACTGAGAAACTGAGACTCTGAGACACTGAGAATCTGACACACTGAGACACAGAGACACTGAGTCAAAGAGACACTGAGACACTGAGACACAGAGACACTGAGACTCTGAGACACTGAGACACTGAGGCACAGAGACACTGAGGCACAGAGACACTGAGGCACAGAGACACTGAGACACTGAGGCACAGAGACACTGAGGCACAGAGACACTGAGACACTGAGACACGGAGACACTGAGACACGGAGACACTGAGACACGGAGACACTGAGACACGGAGACACTGAGACACGGAGACACAGAGACACAGAGACACTGAGACTCAGAGACACTGAGACTCAGAGACACTGAGACACTGAGACACTGAGACACATAGAACATAGAACATAGAACATTACAGCGCGGAACAGGCCCTTCGGCCCACAATGTTGCGCCGACCAGTCTTATTTTTTTAAAATAAACATTGACCCACTAATCTAAACCAATCGCTTTTCGGCCATAAACCTATCCACCAATTTCTTAAACGCCCCCAAACTAGGCGCATTTACAACTGCAGCAGGCAGGGCATTCCAATCCCTCACCACCCTCTGGGTAAAGAACCTGCCCCTGACATCCGTCCTATAACTACCCCCCCTTAATTTAAAGCCATGCCCCCTCGTGCTAGATTTCTCTATCCGAGGAAACAGGCTATCACCATCCACCCTATCTAAACCTCTAATCATCTTATATGTTTCTATAAGATCCCCTCTTAGCCGCCTTCTTTCCAGTGAAAACAACCCCAAATCCCTCAGTCTCTCCTCATAAGACCTCCCCTCCATACCAGGCAACATCCTGGTAAACCTCCTCTGCACCCTCTCCAAAGCCTCCACATCCTTCCTGTAATGTGGGGACCAGAATTGCACACAGTACTCCAAGTGCGGCCGCACCAGAGTTGTGTACAGTTGCAACATGACGCTGCGACTCCTAAATTCAATCCCCCTACCAATAAACGCCAAGACACCGTATGCCTTCTTAACAACCTTATCTACTTGATTCCCAACTTTCAGGGATCTATGTACACATACACCTAGATCCCTCTGCTCCTCCACTCTATTCAAAGTCCTCCCGTTAGCCCTATACTCAACACATCTGTTATTCCTACCGAAATGGATTACCTCACACTTCTCCGCATTAAACTCCATCCGCCACCTCGCGGCCCAGCTCTGCAACCTGTCCAAGTCACCCTGCAAACTTCGACACCCTTCCTCACAATCTACCACACCTCCGACTTTGGTGTCATCAGCAAACTTACTAATCCACCCAACTATACCCTCATCCAGATCATTAATAAAGATTACAAACAGCAGTGGCCCCAAAACAGATCCCTGAGGCACACCACTCGTAACCGAACTCCATGATGAATAATTACCATCAACCACCACCCTCTGTCTCCTATCTGCTAACCAATTCCTGATCCAAGTACCTAAATTACCACCAATCCCATACATCTGCATTTTCTGCAGAAGCATACCATGGTGAACCTTATCAAACGCCTTACTAAAATCCATATATACCACATCTACTGCCTTACCCCTATCCACCTCTTTGGTCACCTTCTCAAAGAACTCAATAAGGTTAGTAAGGCACGACCTTCCCGCTACAAAACCATGCTGACTATCTCTAATCAATTCATTACTCTCCAAATAACTATAAATCCTATCCCTAATAATTCTTTCTAAAACCTTGCCCACTACAGAAGTAAGACTCACTGGTCTGTAATTCCCAGGGAAGTCTCTGCTCCCCTTCTTAAACAATGGGACAACATTCGCTGTCCTCCAATCTTCTGGTACTATACCAGAGACCAACGACGACCTGAAGATCAGAGCCAGTGGCTCTGCAATCACCTCTCTTGCCTCCCATAGAATCCTAGGGTAAATCCCGTCCGGACCAGGGGACTTATCTATTTTCAACCCTTCTAGAATATCCAACACATCCTCTGTATCAACTGCAATACTTTCTATTTTACACCCCTTCACCCCAGTGACCTCCTCAGCTACATTCATATCGTCCTGCGTGAACACCGAAGAGAAATAATGGTTCAATGCCTCTCCAATCTCTTCCAGTTCCACACACAACTTCCCCCTACTGTCTGTAACTGGCCCTAATCTTGCCCTAACCAACCTTCTGTTCTTGACATACCTATAGAACGCCTTAGGATTCTCCTTAATCCTATCAGCCAAAGTCATCTCATGCCCTCTTCTAGCCCTTCTTAACTCCCTCTTCAACTCCCTCCTAGCCAATCTAAAGCTTTCTACTGCACTACCCGAGCCCTCAAGCCTCATCCGAACATAGGCCTCCTTCTTCTTCCTAACCAACAAATCAACTTTTTTTGTGCACCACGGTTCCCTAGCCCTACCAATTCCTCCTTGCCTGACAGGGACATACCTATCACAGACCCACAGTAGCTGCTCCTTGAAAAAACTCCACATTTCAGACGTTCCTAGTCCCTGTAATCTCCTAGTCCAATCAATGCTTCCTAATTCTCTCCTAATGGCCTCATAATTACCCTTCCCCCAGCTAAAACTACTGACCCGAGGTTCATGCTTATCCCTTTCCATCACTAAGGTAAACGTAACCGAATTGTGGTCACTATCACCAAAATGCTCACCAACCTCCAAGTCTAGCACTTGGTCTGGCTCATTTCCCAGCACCAAGTCCAATATAGCCTCACCTCTAGTTGGCCTATCTACATACTGAGACAAAAAACCTTCCTGCACACTCTGAACAAAAACTGACCCCTCTAACGAGCTAGAGCTATAGCAATTCCAATCAATGTTAGTAAAGTTAAAATCCCCCATAACAATTACCCTATTACTTTCACTCCTAACCAGGATCGTCTCTGCAATCCTTTCCTCAACCTCTCTAGAACTTTTAGGAGGTCTATAAAAGACTCCCAACAGGGTGACCTCTCCTCTCCTGTTTCTAATTTCTGCCCAAACTACCTCAACTGACAAGTCCTCATTAAACTTCCTCTCTGACACTGTGATATAGTCCTTGACCAATAATGCTACTCCACCCCCCCTTCTACCTCCTTCTCTACTCCGACTAAAGCATTTGTACCCCGGCACCTGCAACATCCATTCCTGACCCTGCTCTATCCAAGTCTCAGAAATGGCCACAACATCAAAGTCCCAGGTACTGATCCACGCTGCAAGTTCATCCACTTTATTGCGAATACTCCTCGCGTTAAAGTATACGCATTTCAAACCTCGCTCCGCCCCACCCCCACAATGCCGTGCAATGCCGTCCCCTTCTATGCCCCCCTCACTTTCACCCCCTCTACCCAGGATCCCACCCCCGCTCTGAATCAGTTTAAACCACTCCGCATAACCTTCACAAATTTACCCCCCAGGATATTGATTCCCCTCTGGTTCAGGTGTACACCATCACTCTTATAGAGGTCCCACCTTCCCCAGAATGAGCCCCAATTGCTCAAGTAATTAAACCCCTCCCTCCTGCACCATCCCCTCAGCCACAAGTTCAAACTTTCCCTCTCCCTATTCCTCTCTAAACTATCCCGTGGCACAGGCAAGAGTCCAGAGATAACCACTCTGTCTGACTTGGCCTTTAGTTTCCACCCCAACTCCATGAAACTCTGCTTAATATCCCCTTCCCTTAGCCTCCCTATGTCATGTGTCCCCACATGAATTATAACTTGGGGTTGATCACCCTCTCCCCTAAGAGTCTTGAATATCCTCTCTGACACATCCCGGACCCCAGCCCCTGGTAGGCAACACACCAGCCCTGAATCCCTACACTTACTACCAACTCTCCTATCCGTCCCTTTAACTGTAGAGTCCCCAATCACGAGGCCCAATCTCTTGCATCCCCTAGACACCTGAGCTTTTACAATAGGCTCACCCCCAGAGTCCTGCTCCCTCTGGCTATCCCCAGTTGATGCTTCCTCAACTGTAGCCTCCAGGACCGAAAACCTATTTTGGAGGGGAAGAGCCCCAGGGGATTCTCCTCCCACTTGCTTCTTTCCCCTCCTCTTGACATTGACCCAAGACTGATTACTAGGAGTGACTATTTCCTTAAAACTCCTATCAATGTCTCTCTCAGCCTCACGAATTATGCGGAGCTCATCTAATTCCACTTCCAGCTCCTTTACACGCTCCTCCAGAAGCTTCAATCTAAGACACTTCCTACAAGTAAAATCCCCTGAAACACTACTGGAGTCCCTCACCACATACATCCCACAGGAGATGCAGCACACTGCCCGAACTGCCATCCCTGAAACAGGTAACAGCAAAAAAAGAGTAAAAGATATAAAAAAAAACAAAAACTTCCCCACACTTATAATTAGGTTAGAGGAGGTGGGAGGGTGGGATTCTCTACTAGTGTAGAGAATCGGGTATCCTCTCTGGACTAATTTATACAGAGACACAGAGACACTGAGACACTGAGACTCTGAGACTCGGAAGCACTGAGACACTGAGACACAGAGACACTGAGGCGCAGAGGCACTGAGACACAGAGTGACTGAGTCTCTGAGACACTGAGACAATGAAAATCGGAGACACTGAGGCGCAGAGGCACTGAGACACTTAGACACTGAGACAATGAAACTCTGAGACACTGAGACACTTAGACACAGAGACACAGAGGCACAGAGGCACAGAGACACTGAGACTCTGAGACACTGAGACACTGAGGCACAGAGACACTGAGACACTGAGACACTGAGAATCTGAGACACTGAGACACAGAGACACTGAGACACTGAGACTCTGAGACACGGAGACATTGAGACGCAGAGACACTGAGAAACTGAGACTCTGAGACACTGAGACAACGAGACTCTGAGACACTGAGACTCTGAGACTCTGAGACACAGAGACACTGAGACACTGAGACTCTGAGACTCGGAGGCACTGAGACTCTGACACACAGAGACACTGAGGCGCAGAGGCACTGAGACACAGAGTTACTGAGTCTCTGAGACACTGAGACACAGAGACACTGAGACACAGAGACACTGAGACGCTGAGACACTGAGGCACAGAGACACTGAGACACTGAGACTCTGAGACACTGAGACACTGAGACACAGACACACAGAGACACAGTGACACTGAGAAACTGAGACTCTGAGACACTGAGACAATGAGACAATGAGACTCTGAGACACAGAGACACTGAGACACTGAGACTCTGAGACACGGAAGCACTGAGACACTGAGACACAGAGACACTGAGGCGCAGAGGCACTGAGACACAGAGTTACTGAGTCTCTGAGACACTGAGACAATGAAAATCGGAGACACTGAGGCGCAGAGGCACTGAGACACTGAGACACTGAGACAATGAAACTCGGAGACACTGAGACACTGAGACACTTAGACACAGAGACACAGAGGCACAGAGGCACAGAGACACTGAGACTCTGAGACACTGAGACACTGAGGCACAGAGACACTGAGACACTGAGAATCTGAGACACTGAGACACAGAGACACTGAGACACTGAGACTCTGAGACACGGAGACACAGAGACATTGAGACGCAGAGACACTGAGAAACTGAGACTCTGAGACACTGAGACAACGAGACTCTGAGACACTGAGACTCTGAGACTCGGAGGCACTGAGACGCTGAGACACAGAGACACTGAGGCGCAGAGGCACTGAGACACAGAGTTACTGAGTCTCTGAGACACTGAGACAATGAAACTCGGAGACACTGAGGCGCAGAGGCACTGAGGCCCTGAGACACAGAGACACTGAGAATCTGAGACAGTGAGACACAGAGACACTGAGACACTGAGACTCTGAGACACTGAGACACAGAGACACAGAGACACTGAGACTCTGAGACACTGAGACACAGAGACACAGAGACTCTGAGACACTGAGGCACTGAGACACTGAGACACAGAGATACTGAGACACTGAGGCACAGAGTCACTGAAACCAAGAGACACAGAGACACTGAGACATTGAGACACAGATACTCTGAGACACTGAGACACAGACACACTGAGACACAGACACACTGAGACACTGAGACTCTGAGACACTGAGACACTGAGGCACAGATACACAGAGACACTGAGACACTGAGGCTCAGAGACACTGAGACCAAGAGACAGAGAGATACGGAGACTCTGAGACACTGAGACACTGAGGCGCAGAGACACAGAGACACTGAGACACTGAGGCACAGAGACACTGAGTCAAAGAGACACAGAGACACTGAGACTCTGAGACACTGAGACACTGAGACACTGAGGCACAGAGACACTGAGACACTGAGAATCTGAGACACTGAGACACAGAGACACTGAGACTCTGAGACCCTGAGACACAGAGACACTGAGACTCTGAGACACTGAGACACTGCGACACTGAGACACTGAGGCAAAGAGACACTGAGACTCTGAGACACTGAGACACTGAGACACAGACACACTGAGACACTGAGACTCTGAGACTCTGAGACACTGAGACACTGAGGCACAGAGACACAGAGACAATGAGACACTGAATCTCAGAAACACTGAGACCAAGAGACAGAGAGATACGGAGACTCTGAGACACTGAGACTCTGAGACACTGAAACACTGAGACACTGAGGCCCGGAGACACAGAGACACTGAGACACTGAGGCACAGAGACACTGAGTCAAAGAGACACAGAGACGCTGAGACTCTGAGACACAGAGACTCTGAGACACTGAGGCACAGAGACACAGAGACACAGAGACAATGAGACACTCAGGCACAGAGACACTGAGACACAGAGACACTGTGAAACAGACACACAGGGACACAGAGACACTGAGGCTCTGAGGCACTGAGACACTGAGACACTGAGAGTCTGAGACACTGAGACACTGAGGCACAGGGACACAGAGACACTGAGACACTGAGACACAGAGACACATAGACACTGAGACACAGAAACACTGAGACACTGAGGCACAGAGACACAGAGACAATGAGACACTCAGGCACAGAGACACTGAGACACAGAGACACTGTGAAACAGACACACAGAGACACAGAGACACTGAGGCTCTGAGACAATGAGACACTGAGACACTGAGAGTCTGAGACACTGAGACACTGAGGCACAGAGACAATGAGATACTGAGAATCTGAGACTCTGAGACTCGGAGACACTGAGACACTGAGACACAGAGAAACAGAGTCACTGAGACTCAGAGACACTGAGACACTGAGACAATGAGACACTGAGACACAGAGACACAGAGGCACAGAGACACAGAGACTCTGAGACGCTGAGACACTGAGGCACAGACACACAGAGACTCTGAGACACTGAGACACTGAGGCACAGAGAGACTAAGACACTGAGGCACAGAGGCACTGAGACACCAAGACACAGAGACACTGAGACACTGAGGCACAGAGACACTGAGACTCAGAGACACTGAGACACAGAGACACTGAGAAACTGAGACACTGAGACTCTGAGACACTGAGACACTGAGGCACAGAGACACAGAGACACTGAGACACACAGACACTGAGACACGGAGACACAGGGTAATTGAGACACAGAGACACTGAGACACCGAGACTCTGAGACACCGAGGCACAGAGACACTGAGAAACTGAGACTCTGAGGCACCGAGACACTGAGACACTGAGACCGAGAGGCACTGAGACACAGAGACACAGAGACCCTGAGACACTGAGACAATGAGACTCTGAGACACAGAGACACTGAGACACTTAGACTCTGAGACTCGGAGGCACTGAGACACTGAGACACAGAGACACTGAGGCGCAGAGGCACTGAGACTCTGAGACACTGAGACACTGAGACAATGAGACACTGAGACAATGAGACACAGAGACACTGAGACGCTGAGACACTGAGGCACAGAGACACTGAGACACTGAGACACTGAGGCACAGAGACACAGATACACTGAGACACTGAGACACAGAGACACTGAGACACTGAGACACCGAGGCACTGAGACACTGAGACACTGAGACTCTGAGACACTGAGACAATGAGACACAGAGACACTGAGACTCTGAGACACTGAGACACTGAGACAATGAAACACGGAGACACTGAGACACAGAGACACAGAGGCACAGAGACATAGAGACACAGAGACACTGAGACTCTGAGACACTGAGACTCTGAGACATTGAGACAAAGAGACACAGAGACACTGAGACACTGAGACGCGAAGACTCTGCGACACTGAGACACAGAGACACAAATTCACTGAGACACTGAGACACTAAGGCACAGAGACACTGAGACACAGAGACACTGAGACACCAAGACACAGAGACACTGAGACACCGAGGCACAGAAACACTGAGACACTGAGACTCTGAGACACTGAGACACTGAGACAAATAGACACTGAGAAACTGAGACTCTGAGACAGTGAGACACTGAGACAATGAGACTCTGAGACACTGAGGCACTGAGACACTGAGACACAGAGACACTGAGGCGCAGAGGTACTGAGACACTGAGACACAGAGACACTGAGACTCTGAGACACTGAGACATTGAGACAATTAAACTCGGAGACACTGAGACACTGCGACACAGAGAAACTGAGACACTGAGACTCTGAGACACTGAGACTCTGAGACATTGAGACAAAGAGACACAGATACACTGAGACACTGAGACACGGAGACACAGAGACACAAATTCACTGAGACACTGAGACACTGAGGCACAGAGACACAGAGACTCTGAGACGCTGAGACACTGAGGCACAGACACACAGAGACTCTGAGACACTGAGACACTGAGGCACAGAGAGACTAAGACACTGAGGCACAGAGACACTGAGACACAGAGACACTGAGACACCAAGACACAGAGACACTGAGACACTGAGGCACAGAGACACTGAGACTCAGAGACACTGAGACACAGAGACACTGAGACATTGAGACAAAGAGACACAGATACACTGAGACACTGAGACACGGAGACACAGAGACACAAATTCACTGAGACACTGAGACACTGAGGCACAGAGACACAGAGACTCTGAGACGCTGAGACACTGAGGCACAGACACACAGAGACTCTGAGACACTGAGACACTGAGGCACAGAGAGACTAAGACACTGAGGCACAGAGACACTGAGACACAGAGACACTGAGACACCAAGACACAGAGACACTGAGACACTGAGGCACAGAGACACTGAGACTCAGAGACACTGAGACACAGAGACACTGTGACTCTGAGACACTGAGACACTGAGGCACAGAGACACTGAGACACTGAGACACAGAGACACTGAGACACTGAGACACTGAGAATGAGACTCTGAGACACTGAGACACTGAGACACAGAGACTCTGAGAAACTGAGACACTGTGTCTCTGAGATATGGAGACACTGAGACACTGAGACACAGAGACACTGAGGCGCAGAGGCACTGAGACACAGAGACACTGAGACTCTGAGACACTGAGACACTGAGACAATGAAACTCGGAGACACTGAGACACTGTGACACAGAGACACAGAGGCACAGAGACATAGAGACACAGAGACACTGAGACTCAGAGACACTGAGACACAGAGACACTGAGAAACTGAGACACTGAGACTCAGAGATACTGAGACACTGGGGCACAGAGACACTGAGACACTGAGACACAGAGACACTGAGACACGGAGACACAGGGAAATTGAGACACAGAGACACTGAGACACCGAGACGCTGAGACACCGAGGCACTGAGACACTGAGACACTGAGAAACTGAGACTCTGAGACACCGAGACACTGAGACACTGAGACCGAGAGACACTGAGACACAGAGACGCTGAGAAACTGAGACTCCGAGACACTGAGACAATGAGACTCTGAGACACAGAGACACTGAGACAGTGAGACTCTGAGACTCAGAGGCACTGAGACACTGAGACACAGAGACACTGAGGCGCAGAGGCACTGAGACTCTGAGACACTGAGACACACTGAGACAATGAGACACTGAGACAAAGAGACACAGAGACACTGAGACGCTGAGACACTGAGGCACAGAGACACTGAGACACTGAGACTCTGAGACACTGAGACAATGAGACACAGAGACACTGAGACTCTGAGACACTGAGACACTGAGACAATGAAACTCGGAGACACTGAGACACTGTGACACAGAGACACAGAGGCACAGAGACATAGAGACACAGAGACACTGAGACTCTGAGACACTGAGACTCTGAGACATTGAGACAAAGAGACACAGAGACACTGAGACACTGAGACGCGAAGACTCTGCGACACTGAGACACAGAGACACAAATTCACTGAGACACTGAGACACTAAGGCACAGAGACACTGAGACACAGAGACTCTGAGACACTGAGGCACAGACACACAGAGACTCTGAGACACTGAGACACTGAGGCACTGAGAGACTGAGACACTGAGGCACAGAGACACTGAGGCGCAGAGACACTGAGACACCAAGACACAGAGACACTGAGACACTGAGACACCGAGACACCGAGGCACAGAGACACTGAAACACTGAGACTCTGAGACTCTGAGACATTGAGACAAATAGGCACTGAGAAACTGAGACTCTGAGACACTGAGACACTGAGACAATGAGACTCTGAGACACTGAGGCACTGAGACACTGAGACACAGAGACACTGAGGCGCAGAGGTACTGAGACACTGAGACACAGAGACACTGAGACTCTGAGACACTGAGACACTGAGACAATTAAACTCGGAGACACTGCGACACAGAGACACAGAGGCACAGAGACATAGAGACACACTAAGATGCTGAGACACTGAGACAATGAGACACAGAGACACTGAGACTCTGAGACACTGAGACACTGAGACAATGAAACTCGGAGACACTGAGACACTGTGACACAGAGACACAGAGGCACAGAGACATAGAGACACAGAGACACTGAGACTCTGAGACACTGAGACTCTGAGACATTGAGACAAAGAGACACAGAGACACTGAGACACTGAGACGCGAAGACTCTGCGACACTGAGACACAGAGACACAAATTCACTGAGACACTGAGACACTAAGGCACAGAGACACTGAGACACAGAGACACTGAGACACTGAGGCACAGACACACAGAGACTCTGAGACACTGAGACACTGAGGCACTGAGAGACTAAGACACTGAGGCACAGAGACACTGAGGCACAGAGACACTGAGACACCAAGACACAGAGACACTGAGACACTGAGACACCGAGGCACAGAAACACTGAGACACTGAGACTCTGAGACACTGAGACACTGAGACAAATAGACACTGAGAAACTGAGACTCTGAGACAGTGAGACACTGAGACAATGAGACTCTGAGACACTGAGGCACTGAGACACTGAGACACAGAGACACTGAGACTCTGAGACACTGAGACATTGAGACAATTAAACTCGGAGACACTGAGACACTGTGACACAGAGACACAGAGGCACAGAGACATAGAGACACAGAGACATAGAGATGCTGAGACTTTGAGACACTGAGGCACAGAGAAACTGAGACACTGAGACTCTGAGACACTGAGACTCTGAGACATTGAGACAAAGAGACACAGATACACTGAGACACTGAGACACTGAGACACAGAGACACAAATTCACTGAGACACTGAGACACTGAGGCACAGAGACACAGAGACTCTGAGACGCTGAGACACTGAGGCACAGACACACAGAGACTCTGAGACACTGAGACACTGAGGCACAGAGAGACTAAGACACTGAGGCACAGAAACACTGAGACACAGAGACACTGAGACACCAAGACACAGAGACACTGAGACACTGAGGCACAGAGACACTGAGACTCAGAGACACTGAGACACAGAGACACTGAGAAACTGAGACACTGAGACTCTGTGACACTGAGGCACAGAGACACAGAGACAGTGAGACACAGAGACACTGAGACACAGGGAAATTGAGACACAGAGACACTGAGACACCGAGACACTGAGACACCGAGGCACAGAGACACTGAGACACTGAGACACTGAGACTCTGAGACACAGAGACACTGAGACGCTGAGACACTGAGGCACAGAGACACTGAGACACTGAGACACAGAGACACTGAGACACTGAGGCACAGAGACACTGAGACACTGAGACACTGAGAAACTGAGACTCTGAGACACCGAGACACTGAGACCGAGAGACACTGAGACACTGAGACACAGAGACGCTGAGAAACTGAGACTCTGAGACACAGAGACACTGAGACACTGAGACTCTGAGACTCGGAGGCACTGAGACACTGAGACACAGAGACACTGAGGCGCAGAGGCACTGAGACTCTGAGACACTGATACACTGAGACAATGAGACACTGAGACAATGAGACACAGAGACACTGAGACGCTGAGACACTGAGGCACAGAGACACTGAGACACTGAGACACTGAGGCACAGAGACACAGATACACTGAGACACTGAGACACAGAGACACTGAGACACTGAGACACCGAGGCACAGAGACACTGAGACACTGAGACTCTGAGACACTGAGACAATGAGACACAGAGACACTGAGAAACTGAGACTCTGAGACTCTGAGGCACTGACACACTGAGACACAGAGACACTGAGGCGCAGAGGCACTGAGACACAGAGTTACTGAGACTCTGAGACACTGAGACAATGAGACACTGAGACACAGAGACACAGAGGCACAGGGACACAGACACACTGAGATACTGAGACACTGAGGCACAGAGACAGTGAGACACAGAGACTCTAAGACACTGAGACACAGAGACACTGAGACACTGAGTAACTGAGACTCTGAGACACTGAGACAATGAGTCTCTGAGACACAGAGACACTGAGACACTGAGACTCTGAGACTCGGAAGCACTGAGACACTGAGACACAGAGACACTGAGGCGCAGAGGCACTGAGACACAGAGACAATTAAACTCGGAGACACTGAGACACTGCAACACAGAGACACAGAGGCACAGGGACATAGAGACACACTAAGATGCTGAGACACTGAGACACTGAGGCACAGAGAAACTGAGACACAGAGACACTGAGACTCTGAGACACTGAGACTCTGAGACATTGAGACAAAGAGACACAGAGACAGAGAGACACTGATACACTGAGACACAGAGACACTGAGACACTGAGACACAGAGACACTGAGACTATGAGATACTGAGACACTGAGAGACTGAGAAACTGAGGCAAAGAGACACTGAGACACTGAGACAATGAGACACAGAGACATTGAGACACTGACACTCTGAGACACTGAGATACTGAGGCACAGGGACTCTGAGTCACTGATGCACAGAGAGACAGAGACACAGAGGCACTGAGTCACTGAGACACTGAGACACAGAGACACTGAGACACTGAGACTCTGAGACACTGAGACTCTGAGACACAGAGACTCAGAGACACTGAGACACTGAGACACTGAGACTCTGAGACACTGAGACTCTGAGACACAGAGACACTAAGACCCAGAAACACAGAGACAATGAGACTCTGAGACAATGAGACACAGAGACACTGAGATCCTGAGGCACAGAGACACTGAGACACAGAGACACTGAGACTCTGAGAGACGGAGACACTGAGACACTGAGACAATGAGGAACGGAGACACTGAGACACTGACACACTGAGGCACAGAGACCAAGAGACACAGATTCACTGAGACACTGAGACACAGAGACACTGAGGCACAGAGACTCTGAGACACTGAGACAGAGAGACACTAAGACACTGAGGCACAGAGGAACTGAGACACAGAGAAACTGAGTCTCTGAGACACAGAGACACTGTGACTCTGAGACACTG
Source organism: Carcharhinus amblyrhynchos (assembly GCF_965287045.1). Taxonomy (NCBI): domain Eukaryota; kingdom Metazoa; phylum Chordata; class Chondrichthyes; order Carcharhiniformes; family Carcharhinidae; genus Carcharhinus; species Carcharhinus amblyrhynchos. Next base: position 103,755 of record NW_027650025.1, on the reverse strand, counting down.
AGACACTGAGGCACAGAGACACTGAGACACTGAGACACGGAGTCAAGGAGACGCAGGGACACTGAGACTCTGAGACACTGACACTCTGAGACACTGAGACACTGAGGCACAGAGACACTGAGACAGTGACAGTCTGAGACACTGAGACACTGAGACACAGAAACACTGAAACGGTGAGAAGCTGACACACTGAGACACAGAGACACAGAATCACTGAGACTCTGAGACACTGAGACACTGAGATACTGAGACACAGACACTGAGGCAAAGAGGCACAGAGACACTGAGACACAGAGACACTGAGACACGAAGACTCTGCGACACTGAGACACAGAGACACAAATTCACTGAGACACAGAAACACAGAGACATTGAGACACAGAGGCTCTGAGAAACTGAGACACTGAGGCACAGAGAGGCTAAGACACTGAGGCACAGAGACACTGAGACACAGAGACACTGAGACACCAGACACAGAGACACTGAGACACTGAGGCACAGAGACACTGAGACTCAGAGACACTGAGGCACAGAGACACTGAGACTCAGAGACACTGAGACACAGAGACACTGAGAAACTGAGACACTGAGACTCTGAGACACTGAGACACTGAGGCACAGAGACACTGAGACACTGAGGCACAGAGACACTGAGACACGGAGTCAAGGAGACACAGAGACACTAGGTCACTGAGACACAGAGACACAGAGTCAGTGAGACTTGAGACACTGAAGCAGAGACATTGAGACACTGAGACACTGAGATACAGAGACACTGAGTCTATGAGACACTGAGACACAGAGACACTGAGGCACAGAGATACAGAGACACGGAGGCACTGCGACTCTGAGACACTGAGACACTGTGACACTGAAACACTGTGGCACAGAGACACTGAGACACTAAGACTCTGAGACACTGAGACTCTGAGACACTGAGATACTGAGACACTGATGCACAGAGACACTGAGACAAAGTGACACAGAGACACTGAGATCTGAAACACTGAGACACTGAGACACTGAGACACAGAGAACTGAGACACAAAGACTCCGAGACACTGAGACTCTGAGACACTGACACACTGAGACACTGAGTCACAGAGACACAGAGACACAGAGACACTGAGACACAGAGGCATAGAGACACTGACACTCTGAGACAATGCGAAACTGAGACTCTGAGCCACTGAGACCCAGAGACACAGAGACAGTGAGACACTGAGACACAGAGACACTGAGAAACTGACACACTGAGGCACAGAGACACAGAGACACTGAAACACAGAGACACTGAGACTCTGAGACATTGAGACACTGAGACACAGAGGCACAGAGACGCTGAGACACAGAGACAGTGAGACACTAAGACACAGAGACACTGAGACTCTGAGACACAGAGAAACTGAGACCCTGAGACACAAGGACACTGAGACACAGAGACACAGAGACACTGAGACACTGAGACACAGAGACACTGAGTCACAGAGACACTGAGACTATTAGACTTTGAGACACTGAGACACAGAGACACAGAGATACAGAGACACTGAGACACTGAGTCACAGAGACACTGACACTCTGAGACACTGAGACACAGAGGCACAGAGACACTGAGACACAGAGACACTGAGACTCTGAGACACTGAGACACAGAATCACAGAGACACTGAGGCACAGAGACACTGAGACACAGAGACACAGAGACAATGGGAGACCGAGACACAGAGACACCGAGACTCTGAGAAACTGAGACACTGAGACACTGAGACACAGAGACACTGAGATACTGAGACACAGATACACCGAGACTCTGAGAAACTGAGACACTGAGACACTGAGACACAGAGATACAGTGACACTGAGGCTCAGAGACACTGAGAAACAGCGACACAGAGAGACTGAGACACAGAGACAAAGAGACAATGAGACTCTGAGAAACTGTGACACTGAGACACTGAGATACAGAGACACAGAGACACTGAGACTCTGAGACATTGAGACACTGAGACACAGAGGCACAGAGACACTGAGACACTGAGACACTAAGACACAGAGACACTGAGACTCTGAGACACAGAGAAACTGAGACCCTGCGACACAGAGACACTGAGACACAGAGACACTGATACTCTGAGAAACTGAGACACGAACACACAGAGACACAGAGAAATTGAGACACTGAGACACAGAGACACTGAGACTCTGAGACACTGAGACACTGAGACAAAGAGACACTGAAACACAGAGACTCTGAGCCACTGGGACACAGAGACACAGAGACACTGAGACTCTGAGACACAGAGACACAGAGACACTGAGACTCTGAGTAACTGAGACACAGAGACACAGAGACTCTGAGACTCTGAGACACTGAGACACAGAGACACAGAGACACTGAGACTATGAGGCTTTGAGACACTGAGACACAGAGACACTGAGACACAGTGACACTGAGACTCTGAGACACTGAGACACAGAGACACAGAGACATTGAGACACAGAGACACTGAGACTCTGAGACACTGAGACTCTGAGACTCTGAGACACTGAGACACGGAGGCACTGTGACACAGAGACACTGAGACACAGAGACACTGAGACACAGAGACACTGAGACTCTGAGACTCTAAGACACTGAGACTCTGAGACACAGAGACACAGAGACACTGAGACACAGAGACACTGAGACTCTGAGACTCTAAGACACTGAGACTGTGAGACACAGAGACACAGAGACACTGAGACACAGAGACACTGAGACACAGAGACACAGAGACTCTGAGACACTGAGACACTGACAGACAGAGACAAAGAGACAATGAGACTCTGAGAAACTGTGACACTGAGACACAGAGACACTGAGACACTGAGACACGGAGCCACAGAGACACAGAGACACTGAGACTCTGAGACACTGAGACACAGAGACACTGAGACACAGAGACATAGAGACACAGAGACACTGAGACTCTGGGACACTGAGACACTGAGACACAGAAACCAGAGTCACTGAGACACAGAGACACAGAGACTCTGGGACACTGAGACACAGAGACACAGGGACACTGAGACACAGAGACACAGAGACACAGAGACACAGACACTGAGACATAGAGACACTGAGACTCTGGGACACTGAGACACTGAGACACAGAAACCAGAGACACTGAGACACAGAGACACAGAGACTCTGGGACACTGAGACACAGAGACACAGGGACACTGAGACACAGAGACACAGAGACACAGAGACAGAGACACTGAGACACTGAGACACAGGGACACTGAGACACAGAGACACAGAGACTCTGAGACACAGAGACACTGCAACGCTGAGACCAAGAGACACTGAGACTCTGAGACACTGAGACACAGAGACACTGAGACACAGAAACACTGAGACACGGAGACACAGAGACACAGAGACACTGCGTCTCTGGGTCTCAGTGTCTCTGCGTCTCAGAGTCTCTGCATCTCAGAGTCTCTGGTTCTCAGCGTCTCTGCGTCTCAGAGACCCTGCATCTCAGTGTCTCAGTGTCTCTGTGTCTCAGGTTCTCCGTCTCTGCGTCTCTGCTTCTCTGCATCTCAGAGTCTCTGTATCTGAGAGTCTCTGCATCTCTGCGCCTCAGCGTATATGCGTCTCAGTGTCTCTGCATCTCTGTGTCTCAGAGTCTCTGCGTCTCAGAGTCTCTGGGTCTCTGCATCTCAGTGTCTCAGTGTCTCTGCGTCTCAGCGTCTCTGCATCTCTGGGTCTCAGTGTCTCTTCGTCTCTGCGTCTCAGAGTCTCTGGGTCTCTGTGTCTCAGTGTCTCAGAGTCTCTGCGTCTCAGTGTCTCTGCGTCACTGCGTCTCTGGGTCCCAGGGTCTCTGCGTCTCAGCGTCTCTGGGTTTCAGTGTCTTTGCCTCTCAGCGTCTCTGGGCCTCAGTGTCTTTGCGTCTCAGTGTCTTTGCGTCTCTGCGTCTCAGCGCCCCTGCGTCTCAGGGTATCTGCTTTTGTGTCTCAGAGTCTCTGGGTCTCAGTGTATCTGAGTCTCAGGGTCTGTGCTTCTCTGCGTCTCTGCGTCTCAGACTCTGAGTCTCTGCATCTCAGTGTTGCTGCGTCACTGGGCCTCAGCGTCTATGCGTCTCAGAGTCTCTGCCTCTCATAGTCTCTGTCTCTCTGCGTTTCTGCGTCTCAGGGTCTCTGCTTCCCTGCGTCTCAGTGTCTCTGCGTCTCTGCATCTCTGGGGCTCAGTGTCTCTGCATCTCTGGGTCTCTGTGTCTCTGCGTCTCAGTGTGTCTGCCTCTCTGTGTCTCTGCATCTCTAAGTCTCTGGGTCTCATTGTCTCTGCGTCTCAGTGACTCTGCATCTCAGAGTCTCTGCTTCTCTGCGTTTCTGGGTCTCTGTGTCGCAGGGTCTCTGCGTCTCAGAGTCTCTACGGCTTTGGACTCATTGTCTCTGCGTCTCAGTGTCTCTCATCTCAGTGTCTCTGCGTCTCTGGGTCTCTGCGTCTCGAGGTCTCAGTGCCTCTGCGTCTCTGCGTCTCAGGGTCTCTGCGTCTCAGTGTCTCTGCGTCTCTGTGTCTCTGGTTCTCAGTGTCCCTGCGTCTCTGCATCTCTGGTTCTCAGTTTCTCTGCATCTCCGTGTCTCTGCGTCTCAGGGTCTCTGCGTCTCAGTGTCTCTGCATCTCTGCGTCTCAGAGTCTCTGCGTCTCTGCGTCTCAGTGTCTCTGCATCTCTGCGTCTCAGAGTCTCTGCGTCTCTGCGTCTCAGTGTCTCTGCATCTCTGCATGTCGGGGTCTCAGTGTCTATGCTTCTCCCGGTCTCAGTGTCTCTGCGTCACAGTGTCTCTGCATTTCTGCGTCTCTGGGACTCAGTGTCTCTGTGTCTCAAGGTCTCTGCGTCTCTCCGTCTCAGAGTCTCTGCGCCCCTGTGTCTATGCGTCTCTGCGTCTCAGAGTCTCAGCGTCTCAGTGACTCTGCGTCTCAGTGTCTCTGCGTCTCTGTGTCTCTGGGTCTCAGGGTCTCTGCATCTCAGTGTCCCTGATTCTCTGCATCTCTGCGTCTCAGGGTCTCTGCGTCTCTGCGTCTCAGTGTCTCAAGGTCTCTACATCCCTGTGTCTCAGTGTCTCTGCATCTCTGTGTCTCTGCGTCTCTGCGTCTCAGGGCCTCAGTGTCTCTCCGTCTCAGAGTCTCTGTGTCTCAGTGTCTCTGCGTCTCTGGGACTCAGTGTCTCTACGTCTCAGGGACTCTGTGTCTCTCCGTCTCAGAGTCTCTGCTTCTCTGAGACTCTGCGCCTCTGAGTCTCTGCATCTCAGATTCTCTGCGTCACAGTATCTCTGCGTCTCAGTGTCTCTGCGTCTCTACGTCTCTGGGTCTCAGCATCTCTGCGTCTCAGGTTCTCTGCGTCTCTGCGTCCCTGCGTCTCAGGGTCTCTGCTTCTCTGCGTCTCAGAGTCTCTGGGTCTCAGTGTCTCTGCCTCTCAGGGTCTCTGCGTCTCATGGTCTCTGCGTTTCAGCGTCTCTGCGTCTCAGTGTCTCTGAATCTCTTCGCCTCTGGGTCCCAGGGTCTCTGCGTCTCAGCGTCTCAGTGTCTCTGTGTCTCTGCGCCTCGGCGTCTCTGAGTCTCCGTGCCTCTGCGTCTCAGGTTCTCTGCGTCTCTGCGTCTCTGCCTCTCTGCGTCTCAGTGTCTCTGCGTCCCTGTGTCTCAGAGTCACTGCGTCTCAGAGTCTCTGTGTCTCAGCGTCTCTGCGTCTCAGAGTCTCTGCGTCTCAGAGTCTCTGCATCTCAGTGTCTCAGTGTCTCTGCGTCTCAGTGTCGCTGCGTCTCTGGGTCTCAGTGTCTCTTCGTCTCTGCGTCTCAGAGTCTCTGCATCTCTGCGTCTCAGTGTCTCTGCGTCTCAGAGTCTCTGGGTCTCACTGTCTCCGCGTCTCAGTGTCTCTGCGTCTCTGCGTCACTGCGTCTCTGGGTCTCAGTGTCTCTGCGTCTCAGTGACTCTCCGTCTCTGCGTCTCTGGGTCTCAGCGTCTATGCATCTCTACGTCTCATGGTCTCTGCCTCTCAGTGTCTCTGCGTCTCAGAGTCTCTGCGACCTACAGTCTCTGGGTCTCATTGTCTCTGCGTCTCCGCGTCTCTGCGTCTCACAGTCTCTGGGTCTCTGCATCTCTGGGTCTCAGTGTCTCTGCCTCTCAGGGTCTCTGCGTCTCTGCGTCTCAGTGTCTCTGCGTCTTTGTGTCTCTGTGTCTCTGCGTCTCCGCGTCTCTGTGTCTCTGGGTCTCAGTGTCTCTGCGTCTCAGGTTCTCTGCGTCCTGCTTCTCTGCGTCTCAGTGTCTCTGCATCTCTGCATCTCTTCGTCTCTGGGTCCCAAGGTCTCTGCGCCTCAGTGTCTCTGCGTCTCTGGGGCTCAGAGTCTCTGCGTCTCAGTCTCTGGGTCTCAGCGTCTCTGTGTCTCAGCGTCTCTGCGTCTCTGCCTCTTTGCGTCTCACTGTCTCTGCGTCCCTGTCTCTCAGAGTCTCTGTGTCTCAGAGTCTCGGGGTCTCAGTGTCTCAGCGTCCCTGCATCTCAGTGTCTCAGGGTCTCTGCGTGTCTACGTCTCTGCGTCTCAGCGTCGCTGGGTCTCAGTGTCTCTGCGCCTCAGTGTCTCAGTGTCTCTGTGTCTCTGGGTCTCTGTGTCTCTGGGTCTCAGTGTCTTATAGTCTGTGCATCTCAGAGTCTCTGCGTCTCAGAGTCTCTGCGTCTCAGAGTCTCAGCGTCCCTGCGTCTCAGTGTCTCAGGGTCTCTGCGTGCCTACGTCTCTGTGTCTCAGCATCTCTACATCTCTGGGTCTCAGTGTCTATGCGTCTCTGCGTCTCAGCGACTCTGCGTCTCACAGTCTCTGGGTCTCAGCGTCTCTGTGTCTCAGCGTCTCTGCGTCTCTGCATCTCACTGTCTCTGCGTCCCTGTGTCTCAGAGTCTCTGCGTCCCTGTGTCTCTGAGTCTCTGGGTCTCAGTGTCTCTGCATCTCAGAATCTCTGCATCTCAGTGTCTCTGTGTCTCAGTGTCTCTGCATCTCAGAGTCTCATCGCCTCTGCGTCTCAGAGTCTCAGTGTCTCTGTGTGTCTACGTCCCTGCGTCTCAGCGTCTCTGCATCTCTGGGTCTCTGGGTGTCAGTGTCTCTGCGTCTCTGCGTCTCAGGGTCTCTGCGTGTCTACGTCTCTGTGTCTCAGCATCTCTACATCTCTGGGTCTCAGTGTCTATGCGTCTCAGCGACTCTGCGTCTCTGCGTCTCTGCGTCTCTGCGTCTCACTTTCTCTGCGTCCCTGTGTCTCAGAGTCTCTGCATCTCAGTGTCTCTGTGTCTCCGTGTCTCGGCGTCCCAGAGTCTCTGCATCTCAGTGTCTCAGGGTCTCTGCGTGTCTACGTCGCTGCGTCTCAGCGTCTCTGCATCTCTGGGTCTCAGTGTCTCTTCGTCTCTGCGTCTCAGTGTCTCTGGGTCTCAGTGTCTCTGCGTCTCTGCGTCTCAGTGTCTCTGCGTCCCTGTGTCTCAGAGTCTCTGTGTCTCAGAGTCTCTGCATCTCATTGTCTCTGTGTCTCAGTGTCTCTTCGTCTCTGCGTCTCAGATTCCCTGCGTCTCAGTGTCTCAGAGTCTCTGCGTCTCAGTCTCTGGGGCTCAGTGTCTCTGGGGCTCAGTGTCTCTGCGTCTCAGAGTCTCTGCATCTCAGTGTTTCTGCGTCTCAGGGTCTCTGCGTCTCTGCGTCTCAGATTCTCTGCATCTCAGTGTCTCTGCGTCTCAGTGTTTCTGTGTCTCAGTGACTCTCCGTGTCTGCGTCTCTGGGTCTCAGCGTCTCTGCGTCTCAGTGTCTCTGCGTCTCAGTGTCTCTGCGCCTCAGTGTCTCTGCACCTCAGTGTCTCGGTGTCTCTGCGTCTCTGGGTCTTAGGGTCTCTGCGTCTCACATTCTCTGCGTCACAGAGTCCCTTGGGCTCAGTGTCTCTGTGTCTCAGTGATTGCGCCTCAGTGTATCGGCGTCTCTGCGTCTCTACGTCTCTGCGTCTCTGGGTCTCAGCTTCTCTGCCTCTCTGCGTCTCAGGTTCTCTGCGTCTCTGTGTCTCAGAGTTTCTCCGTCTCTGCGTCTCAGGTTCTCGGCGTCTCTGCGTCTCAGTGTCCCTGCGTCTCAGTGTCTCTGCGTCACAGCGTCTGTGCGTCTCTCCGTCTCAGTGTCTCTTCGTCTCAGTGTCTCTGCGTCTCTGCGTCTCTGGGTCTCAGTGTCTCTGCGTCTCAGCGCCTGTGCGTCTCTCCGTCTCAGTGTCTCTTCGTCTCAGTGTCTCTGCGTCTCTGCGTCTCTGGATCTCAGTGTCTCTTCGTCTCTGCATCTCAGAGTCTCTGCGTCTCAGAGTCTCTGCATCTCAGAGTCTCAGCGTCTCAGTGTCTCAGGGTCTCTGCGTGTCTACGTCTCTGTGTCTCAGACTCTCTGCGTCTCAGAGTCTCTGCGTCTCTGCCTCTCTGCGTCTCACTGTCTCTGCTTCCCTGTGTCTCAGAGTCTCAGTGTTTCAGAGTCTTATAGTCTGTGCATCTCAGAGTCTCTGCGTCTCAGAGTCGCTGCGTCTCAGAATCTCAGCGTCTCTGCGTCTCAGTGTCTCAGGGTCTCTGCGTGTCAACGTCTCTGTGTCTCAGCATCTCTACATCTCTGGGTCTCAGTGTCTCTGCGTCTCTGCGCCTCTGCGTCCCTGCCTCTCAGGATCTCTGCGTCACTGCGTCTCTGCGTCTCAGAGTCTCTGCGTCTCACAGTCTGTAGGTCTCATTGTCTCTGCGTATCCGTGTCTCTGCGTCTCAGTGTCTCTGCCTCTCAGGGTCTCTGCGTCTCTGTGTCTCTGCGTCTCAGCGTCTCTGCGTCTCTGTGTCTCTGGGACTCAGTGTCTCTGCGGCTCAGTGTCTATGCGCCTCAGTGTCTCAGCATCTCTGCGCTTCTGCGTCTCTGGGTCTCAGTGTCTCTGCGTCTCAGGTTCTCTTCATCTCTGCGTCCATGCATCTCTGCGACTCTGCTTCTCAGGGTCTCTGCTTCTCTGCATCTCAGAGTCTCTGCGTCTCAGAGTCTCTGCATCTCTGTGTCTCAGAGTCTCTGCGTCTCAGAGTGTCTGCGTCTCTGCGTCTCAGAGTCTCAGAGTCTCTGCACCTCAGTGTCTCAGTGTTTCTGCGTCTCTGCGTCTCAGCGTCTCCGCTTCTCTGGGTCTCATTGTCTCTTCGTCTCTGCGTCTCAGTGTCTCTGTGTCCCTGTGTCTCAGAGTCTCTGCGTCTCAGAGTCTCTGCATCTCATTGTCTCTGTGTCTCAGTGTCTCTGCGACTCTGCGTCACTGCATCTCTGGGTTTTAGTGTCTCTTCGTCTCTGCATCTCAGAGTCTCTGCGTCTCAGAGTCTCTGAGTCTCAGTGTCTCTGCGTCTCTGAGTCTCTGTGTCTCTGGGTCTCTGTGTCTCTGCGTCTCTGAGTCTCTGAGCATCTGTGTCTCTGAGTCTCCGTGTCTCTGTGTTTCTGAGTCTCTGTGTCTCTGGGTCTCTGGGTCTCTGTGTCTCTGGGTCTCTGTGTCTCTGAGTCTCGGAGCCACTGTGACTCTGTGTCTCTTCTCTGGGTCTCTGAGCCACTGAGCCTCTACGTGTCTGAGTCTCTGAGTCTCTGCGTCTATGAGTCTCTGTGTCTCTGGGTCTCTGTGTCTCTGTTTCTCTGAGTCTCCGTGTCGGTGAGTCTCGGAGCCGCTGTGTCTCTGCGTGTCTGAGTCTCTGGATCTCTGAGCCTCTGAGCCTCTATGTCTCTGAATCTATGAATCTCTGTGTCTCTGTGTCTCTGAGTCTCTGAGTCTCTGTGTCTCTGAATCTATGAATCTCTGTGTCTCTGTGTCTCTATGTCTCTGAGTCTCTGTGTCTCTGCGTCTCTGTGTTTCTGAGTCTCTCTGTCTCTGTGTCTCTGGGTCTCTGTGTCTCTGAGTCTCGGAGCCATTGTGTCTCTGCATCTCTGAGTCTCTGGGCCTCTGAGCCACAGAGCCTCTATTTCTCTGAGTCTCTGAGTCTCTGTGTCTCTGAGTCACTGAGTCTCTGTGCCTCTGGGTCTCTGTGTCTCTGAGACGCTGTGTCTCTGAGTCTCTGGGTCTCTGTGTCTCTGCGTCTCTGAGCCTCTGTGTGTCTGCATCTCTGAGCCTCTGTGTCTCTGCCTCTGGGTCTCAGTGTCCCTGCGTCCCTGCGTGTCAGCGTCTCTGGGTCTCAGTGTCTCTGCGTCTCTGCGTCTCTGCATCTCAGTGTCTTAGTGTCTCTGCGTCGCAGCGTCTCTGTGTCTCTGCGTCTCTGGGTCTCAGCGTCTCTGCGTCTCAGAGTTTCTGCGTCTCTGCGTCTCAGGGTCTCTACGCCTCTGCGCCTCAGAGTCTCTGAGTTTCCGTGTCTCTGCATCTCTGGGTCTCAGTGTATCTGCGTCTCTGCGTCTCTGGGTCTCAGTGTCTCGGCGTCTCTGAGCCTCTGTGTGTCTGCGGCGCTGAGCCTCTGTGTCTCTGGGTCTCTGAGTCCCTGAGTCTCTGAGCCTCTGTGTCTCTGCGTCTCTGAGTCTCTGAGTCTCTGAGCCTCTGTGTCTCTGGGTCTCTGTGTCTCTGAGTCTCTGAGTCTCTGTGTCTCTGGGTCTCTGTGTCTCTGAGTCTCTAGCTCTCTGTGTCTCTGCGTCTTTGAGCCTCTGTGTGTCTGCGTCTCTGAGCCTCTGTGTCTCTGCGTCTCTGAGTCCCTGAGTCTTTGAGCCTCTGTGTCTTTGCGTCTCTGTGTTTCTGAGTCTCTGTGTCTCTGGGTCTCTGTGTCTCTGAGTCTCTGAGCCTCTCTGTCTCTGAGCCTCTGAGCCTCTGAGCCTCTCTGTCTCTGAGTCTCTGAATCACTGTGTCTCAGGTTCACCGTCTCTGCGTCTCTGCTTCTCAGGGTCTCTGCTTCTCTGCATCTCAGAGTCTCTGCGTCTCAGAGTCTCTGCATCTCTGCGTTTCAGCGTATCTGCGTCTCAGTGTCTCTGCATCTCTGTGTCGCAGAGTCTCTGTGTCTCAGAGTCTCTGCGTCTCAGAGTCTCTGGGTCTCAGTGTCTCTGCGTCTCAGAGTCTCTGTGTCTCAGAGTCTCTGCATCTCTGCGTTTCAGCGTATCTGCGTCTCAGTGTCTGTGCATCTCTGTGTCTCAGAGTCTCTGTGTCTCTGCGTCTCTGCGCCTCAGCGTCTCTGTATCTCTGGGTCTCAGTGTCTCTTCATCTCTGCATCTCAGAGTCTCAGCGTCTCAGTGTCTCAGGGTCTCTGCGTGTCTACGTCTCTCTGTCTCAAGCGTCTCTGCATCTCTGCGTCTCAGAGTCTCTGGGTCTCAGCGTCTCTGTGTCTCAGCGGCTCTGCGTCTCAGAGACTCAGGGTCTCTGCGTGTCTACGTCTCTGCGTCTCAGCGTCGCTGCGTCTCAGTGTCTCTGCGCCTCAGTGTCTCAGAGCCTCTGCGTCTCTGCGTCGCTGCGTCTCTGTGTCTCCGGGTCTCAGTGTCTTATAGTCAGTGCATCTCAGAGTCTCTGCGTCTCAGAGTCGCTGCGTCTCAGAGTCTCAGCGTCTCTGCGTCTCAGTGTCTCAGGGTCTCTGCGTGTCTACGTCTCTGTGTCTCAGCATCTCTACATCTCTGGGTCTCAGTGTCTATGCGTCTCTGCGTCTCAGCGACTCTGCGTCTCACAGTCTCTGGGTCTCAGCGTCTCTGTGTCTCAGCGTCTCTGCGTCTCACTGTCTCTGCGTCCCTGTGTCTCAGAGTCTCTGCGTCTCAGAGTCACTGGGTCTCAGTGTCTCTGTGTCTCACTGTCTCAGCATCTCTGCGCTTCTGCGTCTCTGGGTCTCAGTGTCTCTGCGTCTCAGGTTCTCTTCGTCTCTGCGTCCCTGCATCTCTGCGACTCTGCTTCTCAGGGTCTCTGCTTCTCTGCATCTCAGAGTCTCTGCGTCTCAGAGTCTCTGCATCTCTGTGTCTCAGAGACTCTGCGTCTCGGAGTCTCTGCGTCTCAGAGTCTCAGAGTCTCTGCACCTCAGTGTCTCAGTGTTTCTGCGTCTCTGCGTCTCAGCGTCTCCGCTTCTCTGGGTCTCATTGTCTCTTCGTCTCTGCGTCTCAGTGTCTCTGTGTCCCTGTGTCTCGGAGTCTCTGCGTCTCAGAGTCTCAGAGTCTCTGCACCTCAGTGTCTCAGTGTTTCTGCGTCTCTGCGTCTCAGCGTCTCCGCTTCTCTGGGTCTCATTGTCTCTTCGTCTCTGCGTCTCAGTGTCTCTGTGTCCCTGTGTCTCAGAGTCTCTGCGTCTCAGAGTCTCTGCATCTCATTGTCTCTGTGTCTCAGTGTCTCTGCGACTCTGCGTCACTGCATCTCTGGGTTTTAGTGTCTCTTCGTCTCTGCATCTCAGAGTCTCTGCGTCTCAGAGTCTCTGAGTCTCAGTGTCTCTGCGTCTCTGAGTCTCTGTGTCTCTGGGTCTCTGTGTCTCTGCGTCTCTGAGTCTCTGAGCATCTGTGTCTCTGAGTCTCCGTGTCTCTGTGTTTCTGAGTCTCTGTGTCTCTGGGTCTCTGGGTCTCTGTGTCTCTGAGTCTCGGAGCCACTGTGTCTCTGTGTCTCTTCTCTGGGTCTCTGAACCACTGAGCCTCTATGTGTCTGAGTCTCTGAGTCTCTGAGTCTGTGAGTCTCTGTGTCTCTGGGTCTCTGTGTCTCTGTTTCTCTGAGTCTCCGTGTCGGTGAGTCTCGGAGCCGTTGTGTCTCTGCGTGTCTGAGTCTCTGGATCTCTGAGCCTCTGAGCCTCTATGTCTCTGAATCTATGAATCTCTGTGTCTCTGGGTCTCTGAGTCTCTGAGTCTCTGAGTCTCTGAGTCTCTGTGTCTCTGAATCTATGAATCTCTGTGTCTCTGGGTCTCTATGTCTCTGAGTCTCTGAGCCTCTGTGTCTCTGCGTCTCTGTGTTTCTGAGTCTCTGTGTCCCTGGGTCTCTGAGCCTCTGAGCATCTGTGCCTCTGAGTCTCGGTGTCTCTGACTCTCTGAGCCTCTGTGTCTCTGCGTCTCTGAGTCACTGAGTCTCTGAGCATCTGTGCCTCTGAGCCTCTGTGTCTCTGAGTCTCTGAGTCTCCGTGTCGGTGAGTCTCGGAGCTTCTGTATCTCTGCGTCCCAGAGTCTCTGGGTCTCTGAGCGTCTGAGCCTCTATGTCTCTGAGTCTCTGAGTCTCTGTGTCTCTGTGTCTCTGAGTCTCTGCGTCTCTGCGTCTCTGTGTCCCTGCGTCTCTGAGCCTCTGTGTTGCTGCGTCTTGCGTCTCTGAGTATCTCAGCCTCTGTGTCTCTGGGTCTCTGTGTCCCTGATTCTCCGTGTCGCTAAGTCTCTGAGTCACTGAGCCTCTGTGTATCTGCGTCTCTAAATCTCTGAGTCTCTGTGTCTCTTGGTCTCTGTGTCTCTGAGTCTCTGAGTCTCTGAGCCTCTGTGTCTCTGCGCTCTGTGTCTCTGGTCGCTGAGCCTCTGAGCCTTGATGTCTCTGAGTCTCTGAGTCTCTGTGTCTCTGAGTCTCTGAGCCTCTGTGTCTCTGCTTCTCTGTGTTTCTGAGTCTCTGTGTCTCTGGGTCTCTGAGCCTCTGAGTCTCTGCGTCTCTGAGTTCTGAGTCTCTGAGCATCTGTGTCTCTGCGTCTCTGTGTTTCTGAGTCTCTGTGTCTCTGAGTCTCTGTGTCTCTGCGTCTCTGTGTTTCTGAGTCTCTGTGTCTCTGAGTCTCTGAGCCTCTGTCTCTCTGAGTCTCTGTGTCTCTGAGCCACTGAGCCTCTGTGTCTCTGAGTCTCTGTGTCTCTGAGTCTCTGAGCCTCTGTGTCTCTGCGTCTCTGTGTTTCTGAGTCTCTGTGTCTCTGAGTCTCTGAGCCTCTGTGTCTCTGAGTCTCTGGGTCTCTGAGCCACTGAGCCTCTGTGTCTCTGAGTCTCTGAGTCTCTGTGTCTCTGAGTCTCTGAGTCTCTGAGTCTATGAGTCTCTGTGTCTCTGGGTCTCTGTGTCTCTGTGTCTCTGAGTCTCCATGTCGGTGAGTCTCGGAACTTCTGTGTCTTGCGTCTCTGAGTCTCTGGGTCTCTGAGCGTCTGAGCCTCTATGTCTCTGAGTCTCTGAGTCTCTGTGACTCTGCGTCTCTGAGTATCTGAGCCCCTGTGTCTCTGTGTCTCTGCGTCTCTGAGTCTCTGGGTCTCTGAGCCTCTGAGCCTCGATGTCTCTGAGTCTCTGAGCCTTTGAGCCTCTATGACTCTGCGTCTCTGAGTCTCTGTGTCTCTGCATCTCTGAGCCTCTGTGTCTCTGCGTCTCTGTGTCTCTGGGTCGCTGAGCCTCTGAGCCTTGATGTCTCTGAGTCTCTGAGTCTCTGTGTCTCTTAGTCTCTGAGCCTCTTAGTCTCTGAGCCTCTGTGTCTCTGCGTCTCTGTGTTTCTGATTCTCTGTGTCTCTGGGCCTCTGTGTCTCTGTGACTCTGAGTCTCCGTGTCGCTGAGTCTCTGAGCCTCTGTGTATCTGCGTCTCTGAGTCTCTGGGTCTCTGAGCCTCTGAGCCTCTATACCCTGAGTCTCTGAGCCTCTGCGTCTCTGTGTTTCTGAGTTTCTGTGTCTCTGAGCCTCTGTGTCTCTGTCTCTCTGGGTCTCTGTGTCCCTGAGTGTCTGAGCCTCTGTGTCTCTGTGTCTCTAAGTCTCTGGGTCCCTGAGCCTCTGAGCCTCGATGTCTCTGAGTCTCTGAGTCTCTGTGTCTCTGAGTCTCTGTGTCTCTGGGTTTCTCTGTCTCTGTGTCTCTGGGTCACTGTGTCTCTGAGTCTCTGAGCCTCTGTGTCTCTGCGTCTATGAGTCCTTGGTCTCTGAGACTCTGAGCGTCTGAGCCTCTATGTCTCTGTGTCTCTGGGTTTCTCTGTCTCTGTGTCTCTGGGTCTCTGTGTCTCTGAGACTCTGTGTCTCTGAGTCTCTCAGCCTTTGCGTCTCTTTGTCTCTTAGTCTCTGAGTCTCTGAGCCTCTGTGTCTCTGAGTCTCCGTGTCGCTGAGTCTCTGAGTCTCTGAGCCTCTGTGTCTCTGCATCTCTGAGTCTCTGGGTCTCTGAGCCTCTATGACTCTGCGTCTCTGTGTTCCTGAGTCTCTGAGTCTCTGAGTCTCTGAGTCTATGAGTCTTTGTGTCTCTGGGTCTCTGTGTCTCTGTGTCTCTGAGTCTCCGTGTCGGTGAGTCTCGGAGCTTCTGTAACTCTGCGTCTCAGAGTCTCTGGGTCTCTGAGCGTCTGAGCCTCTATGTCTCTGAGTCTCTGAGTCTCTGTGTCTCTGGGTCTCTGTGTCTCTGAGTCTCTGCGTCTCTGTGTCCCTGCGTCTCTGAGCCTCTGTGTTGCTGCGTCTTGCGTCCTTGATTATCTGAGCCTCTGTGTCTCTGGGTCTCTGAGTCCCAGATTCTCCGTGTCGCTAAGTCTCTGAGTCACTGAGCCTCTGTGTATCTGCGTCTCTAAATCTCTGAGTCTCTGTGTCTCTTGGTCTCTGTGTCTCGGTGTCTCTGAGTCTCTGCGCCTCTGGGTCCCAGGGTCTCTGCGTCTCAGGGTCTCTGCGTCTCTGCGTCTCTAGGTCTCAGTGTCTCTGCGTCTCACGGTCACTGCGTCTCTGCGTCGCTGGGGCTCAGTGTCTCTGCGTCTCAGGGTCTCTGCGTCTCTGGGTCTCAGGGTCTCTGCGTCTTTGTGTCTCAGAGTCTCTGAGTCTCTGCACCTGTGCATCTCCCGGTCTCAGTGTCTCTGCGTCTCAGTGTCTCTGAGTCTTTGTGTCTCTGGGACTCAGTGTCTCCGGGTCACTGCGTCTCTGCATCTCAGAGTCTCTGCGTCTCAGAGTCTCTGCGTCTCTGCGTCTCAGCGTCTCAGGGTCTCAGTGTCTCTGCGTCTCTGCGTCTCAGAGTCTCTGGGTCTCAGTGTCTCCGCGTCTCTTGGTCTCTGTGTCTCTGTGTCTCTGCGTCGCTGCGTCTCTGGGTCTCAGTGTCACTGTGTCTCTGCGTCTCAGAGTCTCTAGGCCTCAGTGTCTCCGCGTCTCAGCGTCTCAGAGTCAATGCGTCTCAGTGTCTCTGTATGTCTGAGTCTCTGAGTCTCTGCGTCTATGTGTCTCTGTGTCTGAGTGTCTCTGCGTCTCATGGTCTCTGCATCAGTGCGTCTCAGGGTCTCTACGCCGCTGCGTCACAGATTGTCTGAGTTTCTGCGTCTCTGCGTCTCTGGGTCTCAGTGTCTATGCGTCTCTGCGCCTCAGCGTCTCAGGGTCTCTGCGTCTCTGGGTCTCAGTGTCTCAGCGTCTCTGCGCCTCAGCGTCTCAGGGTCTCTGCGTCTCTGTGTCTCTGCGTCTTTGCGTCTCAGAGTATCTGGGTCTCAGTGTCTCTGCGTCTCTGCATCTCAGTTTCTCTGCGTCTCTGTGTCTAGGAGTATCTGCGTCTCTGTGTCTCTGCATCTCAATGTCTCAGCGTCTCAGTTACTCTGCATCTCTGGGTCTCAGCATCTCTGCATCTCAGAGTCTCTGTGCTTCTGTGTCTCAGAGTCTCTGCGTCTCTGGGTCTCAGTGTCTCTGCATCTCAGGGTCTCTGCGTCTCAGAGTCTCTCCGTCTTAGCGTCTCAGTGTGTCTGCATCTCAGTGTCTCTGTGTCTCTGTGTCTCTGCATCTCTGCGTTGCAGCGTCTCAGAGTCTCTGTGCCTCAGTGTCTCTGCGTCTCTGCATGTCTGGGTCTCAGTGTCTCTGCGTCTCAGTGTCTCTGCGTCTCTATGTCTCTGCACCTCAGCGTCTCAGCGTCTCAGCGTCTCTGCGTCTCAGAGTCTCTGCGTCTCTGCGTCTCTGGTTTTCAGTGTCTCAGTGTCTCAGTGTCTCTGTGTCTCAGGGTCTCTGCGTCTCTGCGTCTCTGGGTCTCAGTGTCTTTGCGTCTCAGGGTCTCTGCGTCTCAGCGTCTCTGCGTCTCAGAGTCTCTGCGTCTCTACGCCTCTGCGTCTCAGAGTCTCTGCTTCTCTGAGTCTCTGCATCTCAGGGTCACTGCCTCTCAGAGTCTCACTGTCTCTGCGTCTCAGGGTCTCTGCGTCTCTGGGTCTCAGGGTCTCTGCATCTCTGCGTCTCAGCGTCTCTGCGTCTCTGCATCTCAGTGTCTCTGCGTCCCTGCGTCTCAGCGTCCCTGCGTCTCTGAGTTTCTGCGTCTCTGGGTCTCAGCGTCCCTGCGTCTCAGCGTCTCTGCATTTCAGAGACTCTGCGTCTCAGCGTTTCCGCGTCTCTGCGTCTCTGCGTTTCAGAGTCTCTGCATCTCAGCATCTCAGCGTCTCAGGGTCTCTGTGCTTCTGTGTCTCAGAGTCTCTGCGTCTCTGGGTCTCAGTGTCTCTGCGTCTCAGGGCCTCTACGCCTCTGCGTCTCAGAGTCTCTGAGTTTCTGCGTCAATGCGTCTCTGCGTCTCAGTGTCTCTGCGTCTCAGGGTCTCTGCGTCACTGCGTCTCTGGGTCTCAGTGTCTCTGCGTCTCAGTGTCTCTTCGTCTCAGCGTCTCTGGGTCTCAGTGTCTCAGCGTCTAAGGGTCTCTGCGTCACTGCGTCTCTGGGTCTCAGTGTCTCAGCGTCTCAGGGTCTCTGCGTCTCTTCGTCTCAACTTCTCTGCGTCTCTGCGTCTCAGCATCACAGAGTCACTGCTTGTCAGCGTCTCCGCGTCTCAGCATCTCTGCGTCTCTGCGTCTCAGCGTCTCAGTGTCTCAGTTTCTCTGCGTCTCTGCGTCTCAGTGTCTCTGCGTCTCTGAGTTTCTGCATCTCTGCGTCTCTGCGTCTCAGTGTCTCTGCGTCTCTGAGTTTCTGCATCTCTGCGTCTCTGGGTCTCAGCGTCTCTGCGTCTCTCGTCTCCGCGTCTCAGCGTCTCAGCATCTCAGAGTCTTTGCGTCTCTGCGTCTCAGCGTCTCAACGTCTCAGCGTCTGTGCTTCTCAGCGTCTCAGCGTCTTTGCGTCTCTGCGTCTCAGCGTCTCAACGTCTCAGCGTCTGTGCGTCTCTGCGTCTCAGTGTCTCTGCGTCTCTGAGTTTCTGCGTCTCCGCGTCTCAACGTCTCAGCGTCTCTGCGTCTCAACGTCTCAGCGTCTTTGCGTCTCCGCGTCTCAGCGTCTCAGCGTCTCAGCGTCTCTGCGTCTCTGCGTCTCAGCGTCTCAACGTCTCAGCGTCTGTGCGTCTCTGCGTCTCAGCGTCTCAACGTCTCAGCGTCTGTGCGTCTCTGCGTCTCAGTGTCTCTGCGTCTCTGAGTTTCTGCGTCTCTGCGTCTCAGCGTCTCAGCGTCTCTGCGTCTCAGCGTCTCAGCGTCTCTGCGTCTCAGCGTCTCAGCGTCTCTGCGTCTCAATGTCTCAGCGTCTTTGCGTCTCTGCGTCTCAGTGTCTCAGCGCCTCCAGTTCTCTGCGTATCAGCGTCTCAGGGTCTCTGTGTCTCTGCGTCTCAGTGTCCCTGCGTCTCTGCGCATCTTCGTCTCAGTGTCTCTGCGTCTCTGCGTCTCTGCGTCTCAGGGTCTCAGTGTCCCTGCGTCTCTGCGCACCTTCGTCTCAGGGTCTCTGCGTCTCAGGGTCTCTACGCCTCTGCGTCTCAGAGTCTCTGAGTTTCTGCGTCTCTGCGTCTCTGGATCTCAGTGTCTCAGCGTCCCTGCGTGTCAGCGTCTCTGCATCTCAGCGTCTCTGCGTCTCAGCGTCTCAGCGTCTCTGCGTCTCAGCGTCTCAACGTCTCAGCGTCTCAGCGTCTCTGCGTCTCAACGTCTCAGCGTCTTTGCGTCTCTGCGTCTCAGTGTCTCAGCGCCTCCAGTTCTCTGCGTATCAGCGTCTCAGGGTCTCTGTGTCTCTGCGTCTCAGTGTCCCTGCGTCTCTGCGCATCTTCGTCTCAGTGTCTCTGCGTCTCTGCGTCTCAGGGTCTCAGTGTCCCTGCGTCTCTGCGCACCTTCGTCTCAGGGTCTCTACGCCTCTGCGTCTCAGAGTCTCTGAGTTTCTGCGTCTCTGCGTCTCTGGATCTCAGTGTCTCAGCGTCTCTGCGTGTCAGCGTCTCTGCGTCTCAGCTTCTCTGCGTCTCAGTGTCTCTGTGTCTCTGGGTCTCAGCGTCTCAGCGTCTCAGCTTCCCAACTTCTCTGCGTCTCTGAGTTTCTGCGTCTCTTGTCTCTGTGTCTCTGGGTCTCAGCGTCTCAGCGTCTCTGAGTTTCTGCGTCTCTGCATCTCAGTGTCTCTGCGTCCCTGCGTCTCTGTGTCTCTGCATCTCAGAGTCTCTGCGTCTCTGGGTCTCAGTGTCTCTGCGTCTCTGCGTCTGAGCATCTCAGAGTCTCTGTGTCTCAGCGTCTCAGACTCTCAGGGTCTCAGCTTCTCTGCGTCTCTGCGTCTCTGCGTCTCAGGGTCTCAGCTTCTCTGCGCCTCAGCGTCTGTGCGCCTTTGCGTTTCAGTGTCTCTGCGTCTCTGAGTTTCTGCATCTCTGTGTCTCTGGGTCTCAGCATCTCTGCGTCTCAGCGTCTCAGTGTCTCTGCATCTCAGCGTCTCAGTGTCTCTGCGTCACTGGGTCTCAGTTTCTCGTTTCTCTGTATCTCTCGTTCTCAGTGTCTCTGCGTCTCAGGGTCTGTGCGTCTCTGCGTCTCTGGGTCTCAGGGTCTCTGCGTCTCAGGGTCTCTGCGTCTCTGCATCTCTAGATCTCAGTGTCTCTGCGTCTCAGGGTCCCTGCGTCTCTGGGTCTCAGCGTCTCTACGTCTCAGGGTTTCTGCGTCTCTGCGTCTCAGGGTCTCTACGCCTCTGCGTCTCAGAGTCTCTGAGTTTCTGCGTCTCTGCATCTCTGGGTCTCAGTGTCTCGGCGTCTCTGCGTCTCAGGGTCTCAGCTTCTCTGCGTCTGTGCGCCTTTGCGTTTCAGTGTCTCTGCGTCTCTGAGTTTCTGCATCTCTGTGTCTCTGGGTCTCAGCATCTCTGCGTCTCTGTGTCTCAGCGTCTCAGTTTCTCTGCGTCTCAGGGTCTGTGCACCTCTGCGTCTCTGGGTCTAAGTGTCTCTGTGTCTCAGGCTCTCTGTGTCTCCGCGTCTCAGGGTCTCTACGCCTCTGCGTCTCAGAGTCTCTGAGTTTTTGCGTCTCTGGGTCTCAGTGTCTCAGCATCTCTGCATCTCAGAGTCTCTGTGTCTCTGCGTCTCAGGGTCTCTGCGTCTCAGTGTCTCTGCGTCTCAGTGTCTCTCCGTCTCAGCGTCTCTGCGTCTCTGCGTCCCTGCGTCTCTATGTCTCTGCATCTCTGCGTCTCTGCGTCTCTGCGTCTCAGAGTCTCTGCGTCTCTGGTTCTCAGTGTCTCTGCGTCTCTGGTTCTCAGTGTCTCTGCGTCTCTGGTTCTCAGTGTCTCTGCATCTCAGTGTCTCTGCGTCTCTGCGTCTCTGGGTCTCAGGGTCTCTGCGTCTCTGTGTCTCAGTGTCTCTGCGTCTCAAGGTCTCTGCATCTCTGCTTCTCGTGGTCTCAGTGCCTCTGCGTCTCAGGGTCTCTGCGTCTCTGGGTGTTCGTGTCTTTGCGTCTCAGGGTCTCTGATTCTCAGAGTCTCAGTGTCTCAGTGTCTCTGGGTCTCAGGGTCTCAGGGTCTCTGTGTCTGAGGTTCTCTGCGTCTCTACGTCGATGCGTCCCTGCATCTCAAGGTCTCTGCTTCTTTGCGTCTCGTAGTCCCTTGGTCTCAGTGTCCCTGCATCTCTGGGTCCCAGAGTCTATGCGTCTCTGCGTCTATGCGTCCCTGCGTCTTAGGGTCTCTGCTTCTCTACATCTCAGAGTCCCTGGGTGTCAGGTTCTCTGCGTCTCTGCGTCTCTGCGTCTATGCGTCCCTGTGTCTCAGGATCTCTGCTTCTCTGCGTCTCAGAGTCCCTGGGTCTCAGTCTCTCTGCGTCTCGGCGTCTCTGCGCCTCAGGGTCTCCTCGTCTCTGCGTCTCAGAGTCTTTGCGTCTCAGAGTCTCTGCATCTCTGCGTCTCAGTGTTTATGCATCTCAGTGTCTCTGCGTCTCAGCGTCTCTGCATCTCAGTGTCTTTGCATCTCAGTGTCTCAGTGTCTCTGCGTCTCTGGGTCACAGCGTCTCAGCGTATCAGAGTCTCTGCGTCTCAGTGTCTCTGCATCTCTGCCACTTTGGTCTCAGTGTCTCTGCGTCTCAGGGTCTCAGTGTCTCTGCGTCTCAGAGTCTCAGTGTCTCTGCGTCTCTGGTTCTCAGTGTCTCTGCGTCTCAGGGTCTCTGCGTCTCTGTGTCTCTACGGCTCTAGGTCTCAGTGTCTCTGCGTCTCAGGTTCTCTGCGTCTCAGGGTCTCTGCGTCTCTGTGTCTCTACGGCTCTAGGTCTCAGTGTCTCTGCGTCTCAGGTTCTCTGCGTCTCAGTGTCTCTGCGTCTCAGGTTCTCTGCGTCTCAGGGTCTCTGCGTCTCTGTGTCTCTACGGCTCTAGGTCTCAGTGTCTCTGCGTCTCAGGTTCTCTGCGTCTCAGTGTCTCTGCGTCTCAGTGTCTCTGTGTCTCAGCGTCTCTGCGTCTCAGTGTCTCCGCGTCTCAGGATCTCTGCGTCTCTTGGTCTCAGTATCTCTGCCTCTCAGGGTCTCCGCGTCTCTGCGCATCTGCATCTCAGAGTCTCTGGGTCTCAGTGTCTCTGCGTCTCGGCGTTTCTGGGTCTCAGTGACTCAGGGTCTCTGCGTCTCTGTGTCTCTGAGTCTGTGTCTCTGCGTCGCTGCGTCTCAGAGCCTCTGGGTCTCAGTGTCTCTAAGCCTCTGCGTGTCAGTGTCTCTGGGTCTCAGTGTCTCTGCGTCTCTGCGTCTCAGAGTCTCTGCGTCTCTGTGTCTCTGGGTCTCAGTGTCTCTGCGTCTCAGTGTCTCAGTGTCTCAGCGTCTCAGTTACTCTGCATCTCTTCGTCTCAGCGTCTATGCGTCTCAGACTCTCTGGGTCTCAGTGTCTCAGCGTCTCTGCGTCTCAGAGTCTCTGTGTCTCTGCGTCTCAGAGTCGCTGCGTCTCTGGGTCTCAGTGTCTCTGCGTCTCAGTGTCTCTGCGTCTCAGTGTCTCTCCGTCTCAGCGTCTCTGCGTCTCTGCATCTCTGAGTCTCTGCGTCTCTGCATCTCTGGGTTGCAGAGTCTCAATGTCTCTGCGTCTCAGTGTCTCCGCGTCTCAGGATCTCTGCGTCTCTGGGTCTCAGTATCTCTGCCTCTCAGGGTCTCCGCGTCTCTGCGCATCTGCGTCTCAGAGTCTTTGGGTCTCAGTGTCTCTGCGTCTCTGCGTTTCTGGGTCTCAGTGACTCAGGGTCTCTGCGTCTCTGTGTCTCTGAGTCTGTGTCTCTGCGTCGCTGCGTCTCAGAGCCTCTGGGTCTCAGTGTCTCTAAGCCTCTGCGTGTCAGCGTCTCTGGGTCTCAGTGTCTCTGCGTCTCTGCGTCTCTGCATTTGTGTCTCAGTGTCTCTACGTATCAGCATCTCAGTGTCTCTGCGTCTCTGCGTCTCAGAGTCTCTGCGTCTCTGTGTCTCTGGGTCTCAGTGTCTCTGCGTCTCAGTGTCTCAGTGTCTCAGCGTCTCAGTTACTCTGCATCTCTTGGTCTCAGCGTCTATGCGTCTCAGACTCTCTGGGTCTCAGTGTCTCAGCGTCTCTGCGTCTCAGAGTCGCTGCGTCTCTGGGTCTCAGTGTCTCTGCGTCTCAGTGTCTCTCCGTCTCAGCGTCTCTGCGTCTCTGCATCTCTGAGTCTCTGCGTCTCTGCATCTCTGAGTCTCTGCGTCTCTGCATCTCTGGGTTGCAGCGTCTCAATGTCTCTGCGTCTCAGTGTCTCTGCGTCTCTATGTCTCTGCATCTCAGCGTCTCTGCGTCTCAGCGTCTCTGCGTTTCAGTATCTAAGGGTCTCTGCGTCTCAGTGTCTCTGCATCTCCGGGTCTCAGTTTTTCTGCGTCTCTGCATCTCAGAGTGTCTGCTTCTCAGAGTCTCTGGGTCTCAGTGTCTCCACGTCTCAGTGTCTCAGGGTCACTACGTCTCTGCATCTCTGGGTCTCTGAGTCTCAGCGTCTCTGCGTCTCAGAGTCTCTGCATCTCAGGGTCTCTGGGTCTCAGTGTCTCTGCGTCTCAGGGTCTCTGCGTTTCTGCGTAACTGCGTCTCTGCGTATCTGCGTCTCTGGGTCTCAGGGTCTCAGGGTCTCAGGGTCTCTGTGTCTGAGGTTCTCTGCGTCTCTACGTCGATGCGTCCCTGCATCTCAAGGTCTCTGCTTCTTTGCGTCTCGTAGTCCCTTGGTCTCAGTGTCCCTGCATCTCTGGGTCCCAGGGTCTATGTGTCTCTGCATCTCTGGGTCTCAGTGTCTATGCGTCTATGCGTCCCTGCGTCTCCGGGTCTCTGCTTCTCTGCGTCTCAGAGTCCCTGGGTGTCAGGGTCTCTGCATCTCAGCGTCTCTGGGTCTCAGTGTCTCTGCGTCTCTGGGCCTCAGTGTCTCAGTGTCTCTGCGTCTCTGGGTCTCAGTGTCTCTGCGTCTCTGTGTCAGCTTCTCTGTGTCTCAATGTGTCTTCGTCTCAGTGTCTCTGCGTCTCAGGTTCTCTGCGTCTCTGGGTCTCAGTATCTCTGCCTCTCAGGGTCTCTGCGTCTCTGCCTCTCAGTGTCTCTGCGTCTCAGTGTCACTGCGTCTCGGAGTCTCCGAGTCTCTGCGTCTCTGGGTCTCAGTATCTCTGCCTCTCAGGGTCTCTGCGTCTCAGTGTCACTGCGTCTCGGAGTCTCCGAGTCTCTGCGTCTCTGCATCTCATGCTCTCTGGGTCTCGGAATCTCCGCGTGTCTGCATCTCAGAGTCTCTGTGTCTCTGCATCTCAGAGTCTCTGTGTCTCTGCATCTCAGAGTCTCTGTGTCTCTGCATCTCAGAGTCTCTGTGTCTCTGCGTCTCAGAGTCCCTGCGTCTCTGCGTCTCAGCGTCTCAGCGTCTCTGCATCTCAGTGTTTCTGCGTCTCTGCGTCTCTGGGTTGCAGCGTCTCAGAGTGCCTGCGTCTCAGTGTCAGATTGTCTCTGCGTCCCTGCATCTCTGCATCTCTAGGTCTCAGTGTCTCTGCGTATCTGTGTCTCTGTGTCTCTGCATCTCAGAGTCTCAGTGTCTCAGTGTCTCTGCGTCTCAGAGTCTCAGTGTCTCAGAGTCTCTGCGTCTCTGCATCTCAGTGTCTCTGTGTCTCAGTGTCTCTGTGTCTCAGTGTCTCTGCGTCTGTGTGTTCAGCGTCTCTGCATCTCAGTGTCTCTGCGTCTCTGCATCTCAGCCTCTCTGCATCTCTGGGCCTCACTGTCTCAGCGTCTCTGCGTCTCAGTGCCTCAGGGTCTCTGCGTGTCTACGTCTCTGTGTCTCAGCGTCTCTGCATCTCTGGGTCTCAGTGTCTCTGCGTCTCTGTGTCTCAGCGTCTCTGCGTCTCAGAGACTCTGGGTCTCAGCATGTCTGTGTCTCAGCGTCTCTGCCTCTCTGCCTCTCTGCGTCTCACTGTCTCTGCATCCCTGTGTCTCAGGGTCTCTGCGTCTCAGAGTCTCTGGGTCTCAATGTCTCTGCATCTCAGAGTCTCTGCACCTCAGTGTCTCTGTGTCTCAGTGCCTCTGCGCCTCAGAGTCTCCACATCTCAGAGTCTCATCGTCTCTGCGTCTCAGAGTCTCAGTGTCTCTGTGTGTCTACGTCCCTGCGTCTCAGCGTCTCAGCGTCTCTGCATCTCTGGGTCTCAGTGTCTCTGCGTCTCTGCGTCTCAGTGTCTCTGCGTCTCAGTGTCTCTGGGTCTCAGTGTCTCAGTGTCTCAGTGTCTCAGGATCTCTGGGTCGCAGAGTCTCTGCGTCTAAGAGTCTCTGGGGCTCAGTGTCTCTGTGTCTCTCCATCTCAGAGTCTCTGCGTCTCAGAGTCTTTGCATCTCAGCCTCTCTGCATCTCTGGGTCTCAGTGTCTCTTCGTCTCTGCATCTCAGAGTCTCTGCGTCTCAGAGTCTCTGCATCTCAGAGTCTCATCGTCTCTGCGTCTCAGTGTCTCAGGGTCTCTGTGTGTCTACATCTCTGCGTCTCAACGTCTCTGCATCGCTGGGTCTCTGCGTCGCTGCGCCTCTGTGTCTCCGGGTCTCAGCGTCTCAGATTCTCTGCATCTCAGTGTCTCTGTGTCTCAGTGTCTCTGCGTCCCTGTGTCTCAGCATCTCTGAATCTCTGGGTCTCAGTGTCTCTTTGTCTCTGCATCTCTGAGTCTCTGCGTCTCAGAGTCTCTGCGTCTCAGTGTCTCAGCGTCTCAGTGTCTCAGGGTCTCTGCGTGTCTACGTCTCTGTGTCTCTGTGTCTCTGCCTCTCTGCGTCTCACTGTCTCTGCGTCCCTGTGTCTCAGAGTCTCTGCGTCTCAGAGTCACTGCGTCTCAGTGATTCTGTGTCTCAGGTTCTCTGCGTCTCTGCGTCTCTGCTTCTCAGGGTCTCTGCTTCTCTGCATCTCAGAGTCTCTGCGTCTCAGTGTCTCTGCATCTCTGTTTCTCAGAGTCTCTGCGTCTCAGAGTCTCTGCGTCTCAGTGTCTCTGCATCTCTGTTTCTCAGAGTCTCTGTGTCTCAGCGTCTCTGCGTCTCTGCCTCTTTGTGTCTCACTGTCTCTGCGTCCCTGTGTCTCAGAGTCTCTGCGTCTCAGAGTCTCTGGGTCTCAGTGTCTTTGCGTCTCAGAGTCTCTGCATCTCAGTGTCTCTGCGTCTCAGTGTCTCAGGGTCTCTGTGTGTCTACGTCTCTGTGTCTCAAGCGTCTCTGCATCTCTGGGTCTCTGGGTCTCAGTGTCTCTGCGTCTCAGAGTCTCTGCGTCCCAGAGTCTCTGGGTCTCAGCGTCTCTGTTTCTCAGCGTCTCTGCGTCTCTGCCTCTCTGCGTCTCACTGTCTCTGTGTTCCTGTGTCTCAGAGTCTCTGCGTCTCAGGGTCTCTTTGACTCAGTGTCTTTGCATCTCAGAGTCTCAGCGGCTCTGCGTCTCAGTGTCTCAGGGTCTCTGCATGTCTACGCCTCTGCGTCGCTGGATCTCAGTGTCTCTGTGTCTCTGCATCTCAGAGTCTCTGCGTCTCAGTGTCTCTGGATCTCAGTGTCTCTGCGTCTCAGTGTCTCAGAGTCTCTGCGTCGCTGCGTCTCTGCGTCGCTGGGTCTCAGTGTCTCTGTGTCTCTGCATCTCAGAGTCTCTGCGTCTCAGTGTCTCTGGGTCTCAGTGTCTCTGTGTCTCTGCATCTCAGAGTCTCAGCGTCTCAGTGTCTCTGCATCTCAGAGTCTCTGCGTCTCAGTGTCTCAGGGTCTCTGCGTGTCTACGTCTCTGTGTCTCAGCATCTCTACATCTCTGGGTCTCAGTGTCTATGCGTCTCTGCGTCTCAGCGACTCTGCGTCTCACAGTCTCTGGGTCTCAGCGTCTCTGCGTCTCAGCGACTCTGCGTCTCACAGTCTCTGTGTCTCAGCGTCTCTGCTTCTCTGCGTCTCACTGTCTCTGCATCTCTGTGTCTCAGAGTCTCTGCGTCTCAGAGTCTCTGCGTCTCAGAGTCTGTGTGTCTCTGCGTCTCAGAGTCTCTGCATCTCAGAGTCTCATTGTCTCTGCATCTCAGAGTCTCAGTGTCTCTGTGTGTCTACGTCCCTGCGTCTCTGCATCTCTGGGTCTCTGGGTGTCAGTATCTCTGCGTCTCTGGGTCTCAGAGCCTCTGCGTCTCAGAGTCTCTGGGTCTCAGTGGCTCTGCGTCTCTGTGTCTCTGGGTCTCAGTGCCTTTGCGTCTCAGAGTCTCTGCGTCTCAGCGTCTTTGCTTCTCTGGGTCTCAGTGTATCAGAGTCTCTGCATCTCAGTGTCTCTGTGCCTCAGTGTCTCTGGGACTCAGTGTCTCTGCGTCTCAGTGTCTCTGGGTCTCAGTGTCTCTGCGTCTCAGTGTCTCTGGGTCTCAGTGTCTCCGCGTCTCTGTGTCCCTGGGTCTCTGCATCTCTGCGTCGCTGCGTCTTTGTGTCTCTGGGTCTCAGCGTCTCAGAGTCTCTGCATCTCAGTGTCTCTGTGTGTCAGAGTCTCTGCATCTGTGTGTCTCAGCGTCTCTGCATCTCTGGGTCTCAGTGTCTCTTCATCTCTGCATCTCAGTGTCTCTGCGTCTCAGATTCTCTGCGCCTCAGTGTCTCTGGGTCTCAGTGTCTCAGTGTCTCAGTGAGACACTGTCTCTGCATCTCAGTCTCTGGTGCTCAGTGTCTCTGGGGTCAGTGTCTCAGAGTCTCTGCGTCTCAGAGTCTCTAGGCCTCAGTGTTTCTGTGTCTCAGAGTCAATGCATCTCAGAGTCTCTGGGGCTCAGTGTCTCTGCGTCTCAGTGTTTCTGCGTCTTAGGGTCTCTGGGTCTCTGCGTCTCAGATTCTCTGCATCTCAGTGTCTCTGCGTCTCAGTGTTTCTGCGTCTCAGTGACTCTCCGTCTCTGCGTCTCTGGGTCTCAGCGTCTATGCGTCTCAGAGTCTCTGCCTCTCTGCGTCTCTGTGTCTCTGGGTCTCAGAGTCTCTGGGTCTCAGTGTCTCTGCGCCTCAGTGTCTCTGCGTCTCCGTGTCTCTGCGCCTCAGTGTGTCTGCACCTCAGTGTCTCGGCGTCTCTGCGTCTCACAGTCTCTGCGTCACAGAGTCCCTTGGGCTCAGTGTCTCTGCGTCTCAGAGTCTGCGCCTCAGTGTCTCGGCGTCTCTGCGTCTCTGCGTCTCTGGGTCTCAGCGTCTCTGACTCTCTGCGTCTCAGGTTCTCTACGTCTCTGTGTCTCAGAGTTTCTCCGTCTCTGCGTCTCAGGTTCTCTGCGTCTCTGCATCTCAGTGTCCCTGCATCTCAGTGTCTTTGCATCACAGTGTCTGTGCGTCTCTCCGTCTCAGTGTCTCTTCGTCTCAGTGTCTCTGCGTCTCTGCGCCTCTGCGTCTCTGGGTCTCAGTTTCTCTGCGTCTCAGGTTCTCCGTCTCTGCTTCGCAGGGTCTCTGCTTCTCTGCATCTCAGAGTCTCTGCGTCTCAGAGTCTCTGCATCTCTGCGTCTCAGCGTATCTGCATCTCAGTGTCTCTGCATCTCTGTGTCTCTGCGTCACAGAGTCTCCGGGGCTCAGTGCCTCTGCGTTCCTGTGTCTCAGTGTCTCTGCGTCTCTGCGTCTCAGAGTCTCTGCATCTCAGCCTCTCTGCATCTCTGGGTCTCAGTGTCTCTTCGTCTCAGTGTCTCTGTGTCTCAGAGTCTCTGCATCTCAGAGTCTCAGCGTCTCTGCGTCTCAGTGTCTCAGGGTCTCTGCGTGTCTACGTCTCTGTGTCTCAGCATCTCTACATCTCTGGGTCTCAGTGTCTATGCGTCTCTGCGTCTCAGCGACTCTGCGTCTCACAGTCTCTGGGTCTCAGCGTCTCTGCGTCTCAGCGACTCTGCGTCTCACAGTCTCTGTGTCTCAGCGTCTCTGCGTCTCTGCGTCTCACTGTCTCTGCATCTCTGTGTCTCAGAGTCTCTGCGTCTCAGAGTCTCTGCGTCTCAGAGTCTGTGTGTCTCTGCGTCTCAGAGTCTCTGCATCTCAGAGTCTCATTGTCTCTGCATCTCAGAGTCTCAGTGTCTCTGTGTGTCTACGTCCCTGCGTCTCTGCATCTCTGGGTCTCTGGGTGTCAGTATCTCTGCGTCTCTGGGTCTCAGAGCCTCTGCGTCTCAGAGTCTCTGGGTCTCAGTGGCTCTGCGTCTCTGTGTCTCTGGGTCTCAGTGCCTTTGCGTCTCAGAGTCTCTGCGTCTCAGCGTCTTTGCTTCTCTGGGTCTCAGTGTATCAGAGTCTCTGCATCTCAGTGTCTCTGTGCCTCAGTGTCTCTGGGACTCAGTGTCTCTGCGTCTCAGTGTCTCTGGGTCTCAGTGTCTCTGCGTCTCAGTGTCTCTGGGTCTCAGTGTCTCCGCGTCTCTGTGTCCCTGGGTCTCTGCATCTCTGCGTCGCTGCGTCTTTGTGTCTCTGGGTCTCAGCGTCTCAGAGTCTCTGCATCTCAGTGTCTCTGTGTGTCAGAGTCTCTGCATCTGTGTGTCTCAGCGTCTCTGCATCTCTGGGTCTCAGTGTCTCTTCATCTCTGCATCTCAGTGTCTCTGCGTCTCAGATTCTCTGCGCCTCAGTGTCTCTGGGTCTCAGTGTCTCAGTGTCTCAGTGAGACACTGTCTCTGCATCTCAGTCTCTGGTGCTCAGTGTCTCTGGGGTCAGTGTCTCAGAGTCTCTGCGTCTCAGAGTCTCTAGGCCTCAGTGTTTCTGTGTCTCAGAGTCAATGCATCTCAGAGTCTCTGGGGCTCAGTGTCTCTGCGTCTCTGCGTCTCTGGGTCTCAGCGTCTCTGCGTCTCAGTGTTTCTGCGTCTTAGGGTCTCTGGGTCTCTGCGTCTCAGATTCTCTGCATCTCAGTGTCTCTGCGTCTCAGTGTTTCTGCGTCTCAGTGACTCTCCGTCTCTGCGTCTCTGGGTCTCAGCGTCTATGCGTCTCAGAGTCTCTGCCTCTCTGCGTCTCTGTGTCTCTGGGTCTCAGAGTCTCTGGGTCTCAGTGTCTCTGCGCCTCAGTGTCTCTGCGTCTCCGTGTCTCTGCGCCTCAGTGTGTCTGCACCTCAGTGTCTCGGCGTCTCTGCGTCTCACAGTCTCTGCGTCACAGAGTCCCTTGGGCTCAGTGTCTCTGCGTCTCAGAGTCTGCGCCTCAGTGTCTCGGCGTCTCTGCGTCTCTGCGTCTCTGGGTCTCAGCGTCTCTGACTCTCTGCGTCTCAGGTTCTCTACGTCTCTGTGTCTCAGAGTTTCTCCGTCTCTGCGTCTCAGGTTCTCTGCGTCTCTGCATCTCAGTGTCCCTGCATCTCAGTGTCTTTGCATCACAGTGTCTGTGCGTCTCTCCGTCTCAGTGTCTCTTCGTCTCAGTGTCTCTGCGTCTCTGCGCCTCTGCGTCTCTGGGTCTCAGTTTCTCTGCGTCTCAGGTTCTCCGTCTCTGCTTCGCAGGGTCTCTGCTTCTCTGCATCTCAGAGTCTCTGCGTCTCAGAGTCTCTGCATCTCTGCGTCTCAGCGTATCTGCATCTCAGTGTCTCTGCATCTCTGTGTCTCTGCGTCACAGAGTCTCCGGGGCTCAGTGCCTCTGCGTTCCTGTGTCTCAGTGTCTCTGCGTCTCTGCGTCTCAGAGTCTCTGCATCTCAGCCTCTCTGCATCTCTGGGTCTCAGTGTCTCTTCGTCTCAGTGTCTCTGTGTCTCAGAGTCTCTGCATCTCAGAGTCTCAGCGTCTCTGCGTCTCAGTGTCTCAGGGTCTCTGCGTGTCTACGTCTCTGTGTCTCAGCGTCTCTGCATCTCAGACTCTCTGCATCTCAGAGTCTCTGGGTCTCAGCGTCTCTGTGTCTCTGCCTCTTTGCGTCTCAGTGTCTCTGCGTCTCTGCGTCTCAGAGTCTCTGCATCTCAGTGTCTCTGTGTATCAGAGTCTCTGTGTCTCAGACTCTCACCGTCTCTGCGTCTCAGTGTCTCAGGGTCTCTGTGTGTCTACGTCTCTGTGTCTCAAGCTTCTCTGCATCTCTGGGTCTCTGCGTCTCAGTGTCTCTGCGTCTCAGTGTCTCTGGGTCTCAGCGTCTCTGGGTCTCTGCGTCTCTGCGTCTCTGCCACTCTGCCTCTCTGCGTCTCACTGTCTCTGCGCCCCTGTGTCTCAGAGTCTCTGCGTCTCAGAGTCTCATCGTCTCTGCGTCTCAGAGTCTCAGTGTCTCTGTGTGTCTACGTCCCTGCGTCTCAGCGTCTCTGCTTCTCTGGGTCTCAGTGTCTCTGCGTCTCAGTGTCTCTGCGTCTCAGTGTCTCTGGGTCTCAGTGTCTCAGTGTCTCAGGGTCTCTGCGTCTCTGCGTCGCTGCGTCTCTGGGTCTCAGAGTCTCTGCATCCTAGTGTCTCTGTGTCTCAGTGTCTCTGCGTCTCTATGTCCCTGGGTCTCTGCATCTCTGCGTCTTTGTGTCTCTGCATCTCTGCGTCTCAGAGTCTCAGAGTCTCTGCGTCTCACAGTCTCTGGGTCTCATTGTCTCTGCGTATCCGCGTCTCTGGGTCTCAGTGTCTCTGCCTCTCAGGGTCTCTGCGTCTCTGTGTCTCTGCGTCTCTGCGTCTCTGGGACTCAGTGTCTC
This sequence comes from Carcharhinus amblyrhynchos, assembly GCF_965287045.1. Lineage (NCBI taxonomy): Eukaryota > Metazoa > Chordata > Chondrichthyes > Carcharhiniformes > Carcharhinidae > Carcharhinus > Carcharhinus amblyrhynchos. The sequence continues at coordinate 72,804 of NW_027650025.1, read as the reverse complement.
TGCGTCTCAGTGTCTCTGCGTCTCAGTGTCTCTGTGTCTCTGCGCCTCTGCATCTCTGGGTCTCAGTGTCTCTGCGTCTCAGGTTCTCTTCGTCTCTGCGTCCCTGCGTCTCTGCGTCTCTGCTTCTCAGGGTCTCTGCTTCTCTGCGTCTCAGCGTTTCTGCGTCTCGGTGTCTCTGCACATCTGTGTCTCAGTGTCTCCGCGTCTCTGTGTCCCTGGGTCTCTGCATCTCTGCGTCTCTGGGTCTCTGGCTCTCAGATTCTCTGCGTCTCAGTGTCTCTGGGTCTCAGTGTCTCCGCGTCTCAGTGTCTGAGGGTCTCTGCGTCGCTGCGTCTCTGGGTCTCTGGATCTCTGGGTCTCAGTGTCTCAGAGTCTCTGCGTCTCAGTCTCTGGGGCTCAGTGTCACTGGGGCTTAGTGTCTCTGCGTCTCCGCGTCTCAGAGTCTCTGGGTCTCGTTGTCTCTGCGTCTCAGAGTCTCTGCATCTCAGAGTCTCTGGGGCTCAGTGTCTCTGCGTCTCTGCGTCTCAGCATCTCTGCGTCTCAGTGTTTCTGTGTCTCAGGGTCTCTGCGTCTCTGCGTCTCAGAGTCTCTGCATCTCAGTGTCTCTGGGGCTCAGTGTCTCTGCGTCTCTGGGTCTCAGCGTCTCTGCGTCTCAGTGTTTCTGTGTCTCAGGTTCTCTGCGTCTCTGTGTCCCTGCGTCTCTGCTTCTCAGTGTCTCTGGGGCTCAGTGTCTCTGTGTCTCTGCATCTCTGGGTCTCAGCGTCTCTGCCTCTCAGTGTTTCTGTGTCTCAGGTTCTCTGCGTCTCTGTGTCCCCGCATCTCTGCTTCTCAGTGTCTCTGGGGCTCAGTGTCTCTGCGTCTCTGCGTCTCTGGGTCTCAGCGTCTCTGCGTCTCAGTGTTTCTGTGTCTCAGGTTCTCTGCGTCTCTGTGTCCCTGCATCTCTGCTTCTCAGTGTCTCTGCATCTCTGCGCCTCAGTGCCTCAGCGTCTCTGCGCCTCTGCGTCTCTGGATCTCAGTGTCTCTGTGTCTCAGGTTCTCTTCGTCTCTGCCTCTCAGCTTCTCAGGGTCTCTGCTTCTCTGCATCTCTTCGTCTCTGCATTTCAGAGTCTCTGCATCTCTGTGTCTCAGAGTCTCTGCGTCTCAGAGTCTTTCGGTCTCAGTGTCTCTGCATCTCTGGGTCTCATTGTCTCTTCGTCTCTGCGTCTCAGTGTCTCTGCGTCCCTGTGTCTCAGAGTCTCTGTGTGTCTACGTCTCTGTGTCTCAAGCGTCTCTGCATCTCTGGGTCTCAGTGTCTCTGCGTCTCTGTGTCTCAGAGTCTCTGGGTCTCAGCGTCTCTGCGTCTCTGCCTCTCTGCGTCTCACTGTCTCTGTGTTCCTCAGTCTCAGAGTCTCTGCGTCTCAGGGTCTCTGGGACTCAGTGTCTTTGCGTCTCAGAGTCTCTGCATCTCAGAGTCTCAGCGGCTCTGCGTCTCAGTGTCTCAGGGTCTCTGCGTGTCTACGTCTCTGAGTCTCAGCGTTGCTGGGTCTCAGTGTCTCTGTGTCTCTGCATCTCAGAGTCTCTGCGTCTCAGTGTCTCTGCGTCTCAGCGTCTCAGCGTCTCTGCGTCTCTGGGACTCAGTGTCTCTGTGTCTCAGAGTCTCTGCGCCTCTGCGTCTCTGGGTCTCAGTGCCTCTGCGTCTCAGGTTCTCTTCGTCTCCGCGTCTCTGCTTCTCAGGGTCTCTGCTTCTCAGGGTCTCTGCTTCTCTGCGTCTCAGAGTCTCTGCATCTCTGCGTCTCAGCGTTTCTGTGTCTCGGTGTCTCTGCACCTCTGTGTCTCAGTGTCTCCGCGTCTCTGTGTCCTTGGGTCTCTGCATCTCTGCGTCTCTGGCTCTCAGATTCTCTGCGACTCAGTGTCTCTGGATCTCAGTGTCTCCGCGTCTCAGTGTCTCAGGGTCTCTTCGTCGCTGCGTCTCTGGGTCTCTGGATCTCTGGGTCTCAGTGCCTCAGAGTCTCTGCGTCTCAGTCTCTGGGGCTCAGTGTCACTGGGGCTTAGTGTCTCTGCGTCTCCGCGTCTCAGAGTCTCTGGGTCTCTTTGTCTCTGCGTCTCAGAGTCTCTGCATCTCAGAGTCTCTGGGGCTCAGTGTCTCTGCGTCTCTGCGTCTCTGGGTCACAGCATCTCTGCATCTCTGCGTCTCAGTGTTTCTGTGTCTCAGGGTCTCTGCGTCTCTGCATCTCAGAGTCTCTGCATCTCAGTGTCTCTGGGGCTCAGTGTCTCTGCGTCTCTGCGTCTCAGTGTTTCTGTGTCTCAGGTTCTCTGCACCTCTGTGTCCCTGCGTCTCTGCTTCTCAGTGTCTCTGGGGCTCAGTGTCTCTGCGTCTCTGCGTCTCTGGGTCTCAGCGTCTCTGCGTCTCAGTGTTTCTGTGTCTCAGGTTCTCTGCGTCTCTGTGTCCCTGCGTCTCTGCTTCTCAGTGTCTCTGCTTCTCTGCATCTCAGAGTCACTGCGTCTCAGAGTCTCTGCATCTCTGCGTCTCAGCGTATCTGCGTCTCAGTGTCTCTGCATCTCTGTGTCTCAGAGCCTCTGCGTCTCAGAGTCTCAGAGCCTCTGCATCACAGTGTCTCTGCGTCTCTGCGTCTCTGCATCTCTGCGCCTCAGTGTCTCAGCGTCTCTGCGCCTCTGCGTCTCTGGGTCTCAGTGTCTCTGTGTCTCAGCTCCTCAGGGTCTCTGCTTCTCTGCATCTCTTCGTCTCTGCATTTCTGAGTCTCTGCATCTCTGTGTCTCAGAGTCTCTGCGTCTCAGAGTCTTTCGGTCTCAGTGCCTCTGCGTCTCTGCGTCTCAGAGTCTCTGCGCCTCAGAGTCTCAGAGTCTCTGCACCGCAGTGTCTCAGTGTCTCTGCGTCTCTGCGTCTCAGCGTCTCTGCATCTCTGGGTCTCATTGTCTCTTCGTCTCTGCATCTCAGTGTCTCTGCGTCCCTGTGTCTCAGAGTCTCTGCGTCTCAGAGTCTCTGGGTCTCAGTGTCTCTGTGTCTCTGCGTCTCAGAGTCTCTGTGTGTCTACGTCTCTGTGTCTCAGCGTCTCTGCGTCTCTGCCTCTCTGCATCTCACTGTCTCTGTGTCTCTGTGTCTCAGAGTCTCTGCGTCTCAGGGTCTCTGGGACTCAGTGTCTTTGCGTCTCAGAGTCTCTGCATCTCAGAGTCTCAGCGGCTCTGCGTCTCAGTGTCTCTGCGTGTCTACGTCTCTGCGTCTCAGCGTCGCTGGGTCTCAGTGTCTCTGTGTCTCTGCATCTCAGAGTCTCTGCGTCTCAGTGTCTCTGGGTCTCAGAGTCTCTGCGTCTCAGAGTCTCAGCGTCTCTGCGTTTCAGTGTCTCAGGGTCTCTGTGTGTCTACGTCTCTGTGTCTCAGCATCTCTACATCTCTGGGTCTCAGTGTCTCCGTGTCTCAGTGTCTCAGGGTCTCTGCGTCGCTGCGTCTCTGGGTCTCGGGGGCTCTGGGTCACATTGTCTCAGAGTCTCTGCGTCTCAGTCTCTGGGGCTCAGTGTCTCTGGTTCTCAGTGTCACTGCGTCTCAGAGTCTCTGCATCTCAGAGTCTCTGGCGCTCAGTGTCTCTGCGTCTCTGGGTCTCAGCGTCTCTGCGTCTCAGCGTCTTTGCATCTCTGGGTCTCAGCGACTCAGAGTCTCTGCGTCTCAGACTCTCTGAGCTTCTGTGTCTCGGCATCTCTGTGTTTCTGAGTCTCTGGGTCTCTGGGTCTCTGGGTCTCTGAGCCTCTGAGCCTCTATGTCTCTGAGTCTCTGAGTCCCTGTGTCTCTGGGTCTCTGTGTCACTGAGTCTCTGAGTATCTGCGTCTCTGAGTTTCTGAGTCTCGGTGCCTCTGGGTCTCTGTGTCTCTGTGACCCTGAGTCTCCGTGTCGCTGATTCTCTGAGCCTCTATGTCTCTGCGTCTCTGAGTCTCTGGGTCTCTGAGTCCCTGAGTCTCAGAGTCTCTGTGTCTCTGAGCCTCTGCGTCTCTGCGTCTCTGAGTCTCTGAGCCTCTGAGCCTCTATGTCTCAGAGTCTCTGAGTCTCTGCGTCTCTGCGTCTCTGAGTATATGAGCCTATGTGTCTCTGCGTCTCTGAGTCTCTGAGTCTCTGTGTCTCTGAGTCTCTGAGTCTCTGTGTCTCTGGGTCTCTGTGTCTCTGAGTCTCTGAGCCTCTGTGTCTCTGAGTCTCTGAGTCTCTGAGTCTCTGGGTCTCTGAGCCTCTGAGCCTCTATGTCTCTGAGTCTGTGAGTCTCTGAGTCTCTGTGTCTCTGTGTCTCTGTGCCTCTGCGTCTCTGAGCCTCTGTGTGTCTGTGTCTCTGAGCCTCTGTGTTGCTGAGTCTCTGCATCTCTGCGTCTCCGAGTCTCTGAGCCTCTGTGTCTCTGAGTCTATGAACCTCTGTGTCTATGCGTCTCTGTGTCTCTGAGTCTCTGTGTCTCTGTGTCTCTGCGTCTCTGTGTCTCTGCATCTCTGAGCCTCTGTGTGTCTGCGTCTCAGAGCCTCTGAGTATCTGAGCCTCTTTGTCTCTGCGTCTCTGTGTTTCTGAGTCTCTGTGTCTCTGGGTCTCTGTGTCCCTGATTCTCCGTGTCGCTAAGTCTCTGAGTCACTGAGCCCCTGTGTATCTGCGTCTCTGAATCTCTGAGTCTCTATGTCTCTGGGTCACTGTGTCTCTGTGTCTCTGAGTCTCTGTGTCTCTGTGTCCCTCAGTCTCTGAGCCTCTGTGTCTCTGCATCTCTGAGTCTCTGTGTGTCTGAGCCTCTGTGTCTCTGCGTCTCTGAGTCTCGGGGTCTCTGAGCCTCTTTGTGTCTGAGTCTCTGTGCCTCTGAATCTCTGAGCCTCTGTGTCTCTGCGTCTCTGTGTTTCTGAGTCTCTGTGTCTCTGCGCTCCGAGTCTCTGGGTCTCTGAGCCTCTGAGCCTCGATTCCTCTGAGTCTCTGAGTCTCTGTGTCTCTGCGTCTCAGTGTTTCTGAGTATCTGTGTCTCTGGGTCGCAGTGTCTCTGTGTCACTGGGTCTCTGTGTCTCTGTGTCTCTGTGTCTCTGCGTCTCTGAGTCTCTGGGTCTCTGAGCCTCTGAGCCTCGATGTCTCTGAGTCTCTGAGTCTCTGCGTCTCTGAATCTCTGGGTCTCTGTGTCTCTGAGTCTCTGTGTCTCTGAGTCTCTGAGTCTCTGTGTCTCTGGGTCTCTGTGTGTCTGCGCCTCTGAGTCCCTGAGCCTCTGTGTCTCTGCGTCTCTTTGTCACTGATTCTCTCTGTCTATGGGTCTCTGTGTCTCTGAGCCTTTGTGTCTCTGCATCTCTCCGTCACTGTGTCTCTGTGTCTCTGGGTCTCTGAGTCCATGTGTCTCAGAGTCTCAGTGACTCTGAGTCTCTGAGCCTTTCTGTCTCTGAGCCTCTGTGTCTCTACCTCTCTGAGCCTCTGTGTCTCTGCATCTCTGAGTCTCTGAGTCTCTGAGCATCTGTGTGTCTGCATTTCTGAGCCTCTGAGCCACTGAGCATTTGTGTCCCTGCGTCTCTGAGACTCTGAGCCTCTGAGCCTCTATGTCTCTGAGTCTCTGTGTCTCTGGGTCTCTGTGTCTCTGGGTCTCTGGGTCTCTGTGTCTCTGAGTCTCTGAGCCTCTGAGCCTCTCTGTCTCTGAGTCTCCTTGTCTCTGTGCCTCTGGGTCTCTGTGTCTCTGAGTCTCTGGGTCCCTGTGTCTCTGAGTCTCTGAACTTCTGTGTGTCTGCGTCTCTGAGCCTCTGAGTCTCTGAGTTTCTGAACCTCTGTGTCTCCTCGTCTCTGAGTCATTGAGTCTCAGTGTGTCTGAGTCTCTGAGCATCTGGGTCTCTGAGTCTCCGTATATGAGTCTCTGGGTCTCTGTGTCTCTGTGACTCTGAGTCTCCGTGTCGCTGATTCTCTGAGCCTCTGTGTCTCTGCGTCTCTGAGTCTCTGGGTCTCTGAGTCCCTGAGTCTCAGAGTCTCTGTGTCTCTGAGCCTCTATGTCTCAGAGTCTCTGTGTCTCTGAGTCTCTGAGCCTCTGCGTCTCTGAGTCTCTGAGTCTCTGTGTCTCTGAGTCTCTGAGTCTCTGTGCCTCTGGGTCTCTGTGTCTCTGAGTCTCTGAGGCTCTGTGTCTCTGCGTCTCTGAGTCGCTGGGTCTCTGAGCCTCTGAGCCTCTATGTCTCTGAGTCTCTGAGCCTCTGTGTGTCTGTGTCTCTGAGCCTCTGTGTCGCTGCGTCTCTGCGTCTCTGAGTATCTGAGCCTCTGTGTCTCTGAGTCTATGAACCTCTGTGTCTCTGTCTCTGTGTCTCTGAGTCTTCGTGTCACTGAGTCTCTGAGTCTCTGAGCCTCTGTGTCTCTGCGTCTCTGTGTTTCTGAGTCTCTGTGTCTCTGGGTTTCTTTGTCTCTGGGTCTCTGGGTCTCTGTGTCTCTGAGTCTCTGAGCCTCTGTGTCTCCTCGTCTCTGAGTCATTGAGTCTCAGTGTGTCTGAGTCTCTGAGCATCTGGGTCTCTGAGTCTCCGTCTCTGAGTCTCTGTGTCTATGAGTTTCTGAATCTCTGTGTCTCTGAGCCTCTGCGTCTCTGAGCCTCTGTGTCGCTGCGTCTCTGAGTCTCTGAATCTCTGTGCCTCTGTGTCTCTGTGTCTCTGAGCCTCTGTGTGTCTGTGTCTCTGAGTCTCTGTGTCGCTGCGTATCTGCGTCTCTGAGTATCTGAGCCTGTGTGTCTCTGAGTCTCTGTGTCTCTGAATCTCTGGGTCTCTGTGTCTCTGAGTCTCTGTGTCTATGTGTCTCTGTGTCTCTGGGTCTCTGTGTCTCTGAGACTCTGTGTCTCTGGGTCTCTGTGTCTCTGAGTCTCTGAGTCTCTGAGCATGTGTGTCTCGGTGTGTGTAAGTCTTTGAGACTCTGTGTCTCTGAGTCTCTGAGTCACTGAGTCTCTGAGCATCTGTGTCTCTGAGTCTCCGTGTCGCTGAGTCTCTGAGTCTCTGAGCCTCTGTGTCTCTGAGTCTATGAACCTCTGTGTATCTGAGTCTCTGTGTCTCTGAGTCTCTGTGTCTCTGTGTCTCTGCGTCTCTGTGTCTCTGCATCTCTGAGCCTCTGTGTGTCTGCGTCTCTGAGCCTCTGAGTATCTGAGCCTCTTTGTCTCAGAGTCTCTGGGTCTCTGAGCCTCTGAGCCTCGATGCCTCTGAGTCTCTGAGTCTCTGTGTCTCTGCGTCTCTGAGTCTCTGGGTCTCTGAGCCTCTGAGCCTCTATGTCTTTGAGTCTCTGAGCATCTGTGTCTCGGTGCCTGTAAGTCTTTTAGACTCTGTGTCTCTGTGTCTCTGAGTCTCTGAGTCACTGAGTCTCTGAGCATCTGTGTCTCTGAGTCTCCGTGTCGCTGAGTCTCTGAGTCTCTGAGCCGCTGAGTCTCTGAGTCTCTGAGCCTCTGTGTCTCTGAGTCTATGAACCTCTGTGTCTCTGATTCTCTGTGTCTCTGTATCTCTGCATCTCTGTGTCTCTGCATCTCTGAGCCTCTGTGTGTCTGCGTCTCTGAGACTTTGAGTATCTGAGCCTCTTTGTCTCTGCGTCTCTGGGTCTCTGAGTCTCTGTGTCTCTGGGTCTCTGTGTCCCTGATTCTCCGTGTCGCTAAGTCTCTGAGTCACTGAGCCTCTGTGTATCTGCGTCTCTAACTCTCTGAGTCTCGGTGTCTCTGTGTCACTGTGTCTCTGAGTCTCTGTGTCTTGTGTCCCAGAGTCTCTGAGCCTCTGTGTCTCTATGTCTCAGAGTCTCTGAGTCTCTGCGTCTCTGCGTCTCAGAGTATATGAGCCTATGTGTCTCTGCGTCTCTGAGTCTCTGAGTCTCTGTGTCTCTGAGTATCTGAGCCTCTGTGTCTCTATGTCTCAGAGCCTCTGTGTCTCTGAGTCTATGAACCTCTGTGTCTCTGTCTCTGTGTTTCTTAGTCTCTGAGCCTCTGTGTCTCTGCGTCTCTGTGTTTCTGAGTCTCTGTGTCTCTGGGTCGCAGTGTCTCTGTGTCCCTGGGTCTCTGTGTCTCTGAGTCTCTGTGTCTCTCTGTCTCTGAGTCTCTGAGTCTCTGTGTCTCTGAATCTCTGGGTCTCTGTGTCTCTGAGTCTCTGAGTCTCTGTGTCTCTGTGTCTCTGTGTCTCTGAGACTCTGTGTCTCTGGGTCTCTGTGTCTCTGAGTCTCTGAGTCTCTGAGCATCTGTGTCTCGGTGTCTGTAAGTGTTTGAGACTCTGTGTCTCTGAGTCTCTGAGTCACTGAGTCTCTGAGCATCTGTGTCTCTGCATCTCTGAGTCTCTGAGCATCTGTGTCTCTGAATCTCTGGGTCTCTGAGTCTCTGAGTCTCTGAGTCTCTGTGTCTCTGTGTCTCTGGGTCTCTGGGTCTCTGTGTCTCTGAGACTCTGTGTTTCTGGGTCTCTGTGTCTCTGAGTCTCTGAGCATCTGTGTCTCGGTGTCTGTAAGTCTTTGAGACTCTGTGTCTCTGAGTCTCTGAGTCTCTGAGTATCTGAGCCTATGTGTCTCTGAGTCTCAGTGTCGCTGAGTCTCTGAGTCTCTGAGCCTCTGTGTCTCTGAGTCTATGAACCTCTGTGTCTCTGATTCTCTGTGTCTCTGTGTCTCTGTGTCTCTGCATCTCTGAGCCTCTGTGTGTCTGCGTCTCTGAGTATATGAGCCTATGTGTCTCTGCGTCTCTGAGTCTCTGAGTCTCTGTGTCTCTGTGCCTCTGCGTCTCTGAGCCTCTGTGTGTCTGTGTCTCTGAGCCTCTGTGTTGCTGTGTCTCTGCGTCTCTGAGCCTCTGTGTCTCTGAGTCTATGAACCTCTGTGTCTCTGCGTCTCTGCGTCTCTGTGTTTCTGAGTCTCTGTGTCTCTGGGTCGCAGTGTCTCTGTGTCCCTGGGTCTCTGTGTCTCTGAGTCTCTGTGTCTCTCTGTCTCTGAGTCTCTGAGTCTCTGTGTCTCTGAATCTCTGGGTCTCTGTGTCTCTGAGTCTCTGAGACTCTGTGTCTCTGTGTCTCTGAGTCTCTGAGTCTCTGAGCATCTGTGTCTCGGTGTCTGTAAGTCTTTGAGACTCTGTGTCTCTGAGTCTCTGAGTCACTGAGTCTCTGAGCATCTGTGCCTCTGCATCTCTGAGTCTCTGTGTGTCTGAGCCTCTGTGTCTCTGGGTCGCAGTGTCTCTGTGTCCCTGGGTCTCTGTGTCTCTGAGTCTCTGTGTCTCTCTGTCTCTGAGTCTCTGAGTCTCTGTGTCTCTGAATCTCTGGGTCTCTGTGTCTCTGAGTCTCTGAGCATCTGTGTCTCTGCGTCTCTGTGTCTCTGCATCTCTGAGCCTCTGTGTGTCTGCGTCTCTTAGCCTCTGAGTATCTGAGCCTCTTTGTCTCTGCGTCTCTGGGTCTCTGAGTCTCTGTGTCTCTGGGTCTCTGTGTCCCTGATTCTCCGTGTCGCTAAGTCTCTGAGTCACTGAGCCCCTGTGTATCTGCGTCTCTGAATCTCTGAGTCTCTGTGTCTCTGGGTCACTGTGTCTCTGTGTCTCTGAGTCTCTGTGTCTCTGTGTCCCTGAGTCTCTGAGCCTCTGTGTCTCTGCATCTCTGAGTCTCTGTGTGTCTGAGCCTCTGTGTCTCTGCGTCTCTGAGTCTCGGGGTCTCTGAGCTTCTTTGTGTCTGAGTCTCTGTGTCTCTGAATCTCTGAGCCTCTGTGTCTCTGCATCTCTGTGTTTCTGAGTCTCTGTGTCTCTGCGTCTCTGAGTCTCTGGGTCTCTGAGCCTCTGAGCCTCGATTCCTCTGAGTCTCTGAGTCTCTGTGTCTCTGCGTCTCGGTGTTTCTGAGTATCTGTGTTTCTGGGTCGCAGTGTCTCTGTGTCACTGGGTCTCTGTGTCTCTGAGTCTCTGTGTCTCTGTGTCTCTGCGTCTCTGAGTCTCTGGGTCTCTGAGCCTCTGAGCCTCTATGTCTCTGAGTCTCTGTGTCTCTGAATCTCTGGGTCTCTGTGTCTTGAGTCTCTGAGTCTCTGTGTCTCTGGGTCTCTGTGTGTCTGCGTCTCTGAGTCCCTGAGTCTCTGAGCCTCTGTGTCCCTGCGTCTCTGAGTCTCTGAGTCTCTGAGTCTCTGAGCATCTGTGTCTCTGAGTCTCCGTGTCGCTGAGTCTCAGAGATACTGAGCCTCTGTGTCTCTGCGTCTCTGAGTCTCAGAGCCTCTGTGTCTCTGCGTCTCTGTGTCTATGAGTCTCTGTGTCTCTGGGTCTCTGGGTCTCTGTGTCTCTGTGTCGCTGAGCCACTGAGCCTCGATGTCTCTGAGTCTCTGAGTCTCTGTGTCTCTGAGCCTCTGTGTATCTGTGTCTCTGGGTCTCTGTGTCCCTGTGTCTCTGTGTCTCTGGGTCTCTGTGTCTCTGCGTCTCTGTGTCTCTGAGTCTCTGGGTCTCTGAGTCTCTGTGTCTCTGTGTCTTTCAGCCTCTGTGTGTCTGCGTCTCTGTGTTTCTGAGTCTCTGTGTCTCTGGGTCTCTGGGTCTCTGTGTCTCTGAGTCTCTGAGCCTCTGAGCCTCTCTGTCTCTGAGTCTCTGTGTCTCTGTGCCTCTGGGTCTCTGTGTCTCTGAGTCTCTGGGTCTCTGTGTCTCTGCGTCTCTGAACTTCTGTGTGTCTGCGTCTCTGAACCTCTGTGTCTCCTCGTCTCTGAGTCATTGAGTCTCAGTGTGTCTGAGTCTCTGAGCATCTGGGTCTCTGAGTCTCCGTCTCTGAGTCTCTGTGTCTATGGGTTTCTGAATCTCTGTGTCTCTGAGTCTCTGTGTCTCTGAGCCTCTGCGTCTCTGCGTCTCTGCGTCTCTGAGTCTCTGAGTCTCTTAGCCTCTTAGCCTCTGAGCCTCTGAGTCTCTGTGTCTCTGGGTCTCTGTGTCTCTGAGTCTCTGAGCCTCTGTGTCGCTGCGTCTCTGAATCTCTGGGTCTCTGTGTCTCTGAGTCTCTGTGTCTCTGGGTCGCAGTGTCTCTGTGTCCCTGGGTCTCTGTGTCTCTGAGTCTCTGTGTCTCTCTGTCTCTGAGTCTCTGAGTCTCTGTGTCTCTGAATCTCTGGGTCTCTGTGTCTCTGAGTCTCTGAGTCTCTGAGTCTCTGTGTCTCTGTGTCTCTGTGTCTCTGAGACTCTGTGTCTCTGGGTCTCTGAGCATCTGTGTCTCGGTGTCTGTAAGTCTTTGAGACTCTGTGTCTTTGAGTCTCTGAGTCTCTGAGTCTCTGAGCATCTGTGTCTCGGTGTCTGTAAGTCTTTGAGACTCTGTGTCTCTGAGTCTCTGAGTCACTGAGTCTCTGAGCATCTGTGTCTCTGCATCTCTGAGTCTCTGTGTGTCTGAGCCTCTGTGTCTCTGAGTCTCCGTGTCTCTGAGTCTCTGAGCCTCTGTGTCTCTGCATCTCTGAGCCTCTGTGTCTCTGCGTCTCTGAGTCTCTGAGTCTCTGAGCATCTGTGTCTCTGAATCTCTGGGTCTCTGAGTCTCTGAGTCTCTGAGTCTCTGTGTCTCTGTGTCTCTGGGTCTCTGTATCTCTGAGACTCTGTGTTTCTGGGTCTCTGTGTCTCTGAGTCTCTGAGCATCTGTGTCTCGGTGTCTGTAAGTCTTTGAGACTCTGTGTCTCTGAGTCTCTGAGTCTCTGAGTCTCTGAGTATCTGAGCCTCTGTGTCTCTGAGTCTATGAACCTCTGTGTCTCTGATTCTCTGTGTCTCTGTGTCTCTGCATCTCTGAGCCTCTGTGTGTCTGCGTCTCTGAGACTTTGAGTATCTGAGCCTCTTTGTCTCTGCGTCTCTGGGTCTGTGAGTCTCTGTGTCTCTGGGTCTCTGTGTCCCTGATTCGCCGTGTCGCTAAGTCTCTGAGTCACTGAGCCTCTGTGTATCTGCGTCTCTAAATCTCTGAGTCTCTGTGTCTCTGTGTCACTGTGTCTCTGAGTCTCTGTGTCTTGTGTCCCTGAGTCTCTGAGCCTCTGTGTCTCTATGTCTCAGAGTCTCTGAGTCTCTGCATCTCTGAGTATATGAGCCTATGTGTCTCTGCGTCTCTGAGTCTCTGAGTCTCTGTGTCTCTGCGTCTCTGAGCCTCTGTGTGTCTGTGTCTCTGAGCCTCTGTGTTGCTGTGTCTCTGCGTCTCTGAGCCTCTGTGTCTCTGAGTCTATGAACCTCTGTGTCTCTGCGTCTCTGTGTTTCTGAGTCTCTGTGTCTCTGAGTCTCTGTGTCTCTCTGTCTCTGAGTCTCTGAGTCTCTGTGTCTCTGAATCTCTGGGTCTCTGTGTCTCTGAGTCTCTGAGACTCTGTGTCTCTGTGTCTCTGAGTCTCTGAGTCTCTGAGCATCTATGTCTCGGTGTCTGTAAGTCTTTGAGACTCTGTGTCTCTGAGTCTCTGAGTCTCTGAGTCACTGAGTCTCTGAGCATCTGTGTCTCTGCATCTCTGAGTCTCTGTGTGTCTGAGCCTCCGTGTCTCTGAGTCTCCGTGTCTCTGAGTCTCTGAGCCTCTGTGTCTCTGCATCTCTGAGCCTCTGTGTCTCTGAGTCTCCGTGTCGCTGAGTCTCTGAATCTCTGAACCTCTGTGTCTCTGAGTCTATGAACCTCTGTGTCTCTGAGTCTCTGTGTCTCTGAGTCTCTGTGTCTCTGTGTCTCTGCGTCTCTGTGTCTCTGCATCTCTGAGCCTCTGTGTGTCTGCGTCTCTGAGCCTCTGAGTATCTGAGCCTCTTTGTCTCTGCGTCTCTGGGTCTCTGAGTCTCTGTGTCTCTGGGTCTCTGTGTCCCTGATTCTCCGTGTCGCTAAGTCTCTGAGTCACTGAGCCCCTGTGTATCTGCGTCTCTGAATCTCTGAGTCTCTGTGTCTCTGGGTCACTGTGTCTCTGTGTCTCTGAGTCTCTGTGTCTCTGTGTCCCTCAGTCTCTGAGCCTCTGTGTCTCTGCATCTCTGAGTCTCTGTGTGTCTGAGCCTCTGTGTCTCTGCGTCTCTGAGTCTCGGGGTCTCTGAGCTTCTTTGTGCCTGAGTCTCTGTGTCTCTGAATCTCTGAGCCTCTGTGTCTCTGCATCTCTGTGTTTCTGAGTCTCTGTGTCTCTGCGTCTCTGAGTCTCTGGGTCTCTGAGCCTCTGAGCCTCGATTCCTCTGAGTCTCTGAGTTTCTGTGTCTCTGCGCCTCGGTGTTTCTGAGTATCTGTGTCTCTGGGTCGCAGTGTCTCTGTGTCACTGGGTCTCTGTGTCTCTGAGTCTCTGTGTCTCTGTGTCTCTGCGTCTCTGAGTCTCTGGGTCTCTGAGCCTCTGAGCCTCTATGTCTCTGAGTCTCTGAGTCTCTGTGTCTCTGAATCTCTGGGTCTCTGTGTCTTGAGCCTCTGAGTCTCTGTGTCTCTGGGTCTCTGTGTGTCTGCGTCTCTGAGTCCCTGAGTCTCTGAGCCTCTGTGTCCCTGCGTCTCTGAGTCTCTGAGTCTCTGAGCATCTGTGTCTCTGAGTCTCCGTGTCGCTGAGTCTCTGAGATACTGAGCCTCTGTGTCTCTGCGTCTCTGAGTCTCAGAGCCTCTGTGTCTCTGCGTCGCTGTGTTCCTGTGTCTCTGTGTCTCTGGGTTTCTGTGTCTCTGAGACTCTGTGTTTCTGGGTCTCTGTGTCTCTGAGTCTCTGAGCATCTGTGTCTCGGTGTCTGTAAGTCTTTGAGACTCTGTGTCTCTGAGTCTCTGAGTCTCTGAGTCTCTGAGTATCTGAGCCTATGTGTCTCTGAGTCTCCGTGTCGCTGAGTCTCTGAGTCTCTGAGCCTCTGTGTCTCTGAGTCTATGAACCTCTGTGTCTCTGATTCTCTGTGTCTCTGTGTCTCTGCATCTCTGTGCCTCTGTGTGTCTGCGTCTCTGAGCCTTTGAGTATCTGAGCCTCTTTGTCTCTGCGTCTCTGGGTCTCTGAGTCTCTGTGTCTCTGGGTCTCTGTGTCCCTGATTCTCCGTGTCGCTAAGTCTCTGAGTCACTGAGCCTCTGTGTATCTGCGTCTCTAAATCTCTGAGTCTCTGTGTCTCTGTGTCACTGTGTCTCTGAGTCTCTGTGTCTTGTGTCCCTGAGTCTCTGAGCCTCTGTGTCTTTATGTCTCAGAGTCTCTGAGTCTCTGTGTCTCTGCGTCTCTGAGTATATGAGCCTATGTGTCTCTGCGTCTCTGAGTCTCTGTGTCTCTGTGCCTCTGCGTCTCTGAGCCTCTGTGTGTCTGTGTCTCTGAGCCTCTGTGTTGCTGTGTCTCTGCGTCTCTGAGTCTCTGAGCCTCTGTGTCTCTGAGTCTATGAACCTCTGTGTCTCTGCGTCTCTGTGTTTCTGAGTCTCTGTGTCTCTGGGTCGCAGTGTCTCTGTGTCCCAGGGTCTCTGTGTCTCTGAGTCTCTGTGTCTCTCTGTCTCTGAGTCTCTGAGTCTCTGTGTCTCTGAATCTCTGGGTCTCTGTGTCTCTGAGTCTCTGAGACTCTGTGTCTCTGTGTCTCTGTGTCTCTGAGTCTCTGAGTCTCTGAGCATCTGTGTCTCGGTGTCTGTAAGTCTTTGAGACTCTGTGTCTCTCAGTCTCTGAGTCTCTGAGTCACTGAGTCTCTGAGCATCTGTGTCTCTGCATCTCTGAGTCTCTGTGTGTCTGAGCCTCTGTGTCTCTGAGTCACCGTGTCGCTGAATCTCTGAATCTCTGAGCCTCTGTGTCTCTGAGTCTCTGTGTCTCTGTGTCTCTGCGTCTCTGTGTCTCTGCATCTCTGAGCCTCTGTGTGTCTGCGTCTCTGAGCCTCTGAGTATCTGAGCCTCTTTGTCTCTGCGTCTCTGGGTCTCTGAGTCTCTGTGTCTCTGGGTCTCTGTGTCCCTGATTCTCCGTGTCGCTAAGTCTCTGAGTCACTGAGCCCCTGTGTATCTGCGTCTCTGAACATAGAACATAGAACATTACAGCGCAGAACAGGCCCTTCGGCCCACGATGTTGCGCCGACCAGTTACAAAAACAATGACCCACTAGCCTATACCAATCCCTTTTCGTCCATAAACCTATCCAGAGATCTCTTAAACGCCCCCAAACTAGACGCATTTACAACTGCAGCAGGCAGGGCATTCCAATCCCTCACCACCCGCTGGGTAAAGAACCTACCCCTGACATCCGTCCTGTAGCTACCCCCCCTTAATTTAAAGCCATGCCCCCTCGTGCTAGCTTTCTCCATCCGAGGAAAAAGGCTATCACTATCCACCCTATCTAAACCTCTAATCATCTTATATGTTTCAATAAGATCCCCTCTTAGCCGCCTTCTTTCCAACGAAAACAACCCTAGATCCCTCAGTCTCTCCTCATAGGACCTCCCCACCATACCAGGCAACATCCTAGTAAACCTCCTCTGCACCCTCTCCAACGCCTCCACATCCTTCTTGTAATGCGGGGACCAGAACTGCACACAGTACTCCAAGTGCGGCCGCACTAGAGTAGTGTACAGTTGCAACATTACACTGCGACTCCTAAATTCAATCCCCCTACCAATAAACGCCAAGACACCGTACGCCTTCTTGACAACCTTATCTACTTGATTCCCAACTTTCAGGGATCTATGTACACACACACCTAGATCCCTCTGTTCATCCACACTATTCAAGGTCCTCCCGTTAGCCCTATACTCGACACATCTGTTGCTCCTACCAAAGTGAATTACCTCACACTTCTCCGCATTAAATTCCATCCGCCACCTCTCGGCCCAGCTCTGCAACCTATCTAAGTCTCCCTGCAGACTATGACACCCTTCCTCACAATCTACCACACCTCCAACTTTGGTGTCATCAGCAAATTTACTAATCCACCCAACTATACCCTCATCCAGATCATTAATAAAAATTACAAACAACAGTGGCCCCAAAACAGATCCCTGAGGCACACCACTCGTAACTGCACTCCATGATGAATATTTACCATCCACCACCACCCTCTGTCTCCTATCTGATAGCCAATTCCTGATCCAACTTCCTAGATTACCCACAATCCCATACATCTGCATTTTCTGCAGAAGCCTACCATGGTGAACCTTATCGAACGCCTTACTAAAATCCATGTATACCACGTCAACTGCCTTACCCCCATCCACCTCTTTGGTCACCTTCTCAAAAAACTCAATAAGGTTAGTAAGGCACGACCTACCCGCTACAAAACCATGCTGACTATTTCTAATCAATTCATTACATTCCAAATAACTATAAATCCTATCCCTAATAATTTTTTCTAAAACCTTGCCCACAACAGAAGTAAGACTCACCGGTCTATAATTCCCGGCAAAGTCTCTGTTCCCCTTCTTAAACAATGGGACAACATTCGCTATCCTGAGAATCTCTGAGTCTCTGTGTCTCTGGGTCACTGTGTCTCTGTGTCTCTGAGTCTCTGTGTCTCTGTGTCCCTGAGTCTCTGAGCCTCTGTGTCTCTGCATCTCTGAGTCTCTGTGTGTCTGAGCCTCTGTGTCTCTGTGTCTCTGAGTCTCGGGGTCTCTGAGCTTCTTTGTGTCTGAGTCTCTGTGTCTCTGAATCTCTGAGCCTCTGTGTCTCTGCATCTCTGTGTTTCTGAGTCTCTGTGTCTCTGCGTCTCTGAGTCTCTGGGTCTCTGAGCCTCGATTCCTCTGAGTCTCTGAGTCTCTGTGTCTCTGCGTCTCGGTGTTTCTGAGTATCTGTGTCTCTGGGTCGCAGTGTCTCTGTGTCACTGGGTCTCTGTGTCTCTGAGTCTCTGAGTCTCTGAGTCTCTGTGTCTCTGAATCTCTAGGTCTCTGTGTCTTGAGTCTCTGAGTCTCTGTGTCTCTGGGTCTCTGTGTGTCTGCGTCTCTGAGTCCCTGAGTCTCTGAGCCTCTGTGTCCCTGCGTCTCTGAGTCTCTGAGTCTCTGAGCATCTGTGTCCCTGAGTCTCCGTGTCGCTGAGTCTCAGAGATACTGAGCCTCTGTGTCTCTGCGTCTCTGAGTCTCAGAGCCTCTGTGTCTCTGCGTCTCTGTGTTCCTGTGTCTCTGTGTCTCTGTGTCTCTGGGTCTCTGTGTCTCTGTGTCTCTGCGTCTCTGTGTCTCTGTGTCTCTGCGTCTCTGAGTCTCTGGGTCTCTGAACCTCTGAGCCTCTGAGTCTCTGTGTCTCTGAGTCTCTCAGCCTTTGTGTCTCTTTGTCTCTTAGTCTCTGAGTCTCTGAGTCTCTGTGTCTCTGTGTCGCTGAGCCACTGAGCCTCGATGTCTCTGAGTCTCTGAGTCTCTGTGTCTCTGAGCCTCTGTGTATCTGTGTCTCTGGGTCTCTGTGTCCCTGTGTCTCTGTGTCTCTGGGTCTCTGTGTCTCTGGGTCTCTGTGTCTCTGGGTCTCTGTGTCTCTGAGTCTCTGGGTCTCTGAGTCTCTGTGTCTCTGTGTCTTTCAGCCTCTGTGTGTCTGCGTCTCTGTGTTTCTGAGTCTCTGTGTCTCTGGGTCTCTGTGTCTCTGAGTCTCTGAGCCTCTGAGCCTCTCTGTCTCTGAGTCTCTGTGTCTCTGTGCCTCTGGGTCTCTGTGTCTCTGAGTCTCTGGGTCTCTGTGTCTCTGCGTCTCTGAACTTCTGTGTCTCCTCGTCTCTGAGTCATTGAGTCTCAGTGTGTCTGAGTCTCTGAGCATCTGGGTCTCTGAGTCTCCGTCTCTGAGTCTCTGTGTCTATGGGTTTCTGAATCTCTGTGTCTCTGAGTCTCTGTGTCTCTGAGCCTCTGAGTCTCTGTGTCTCTGAATCTCTGGGTCTCTGTGTCTCTGAGTCTCTGTGTCTCTGAGTCTCTGAGTCTCTGTGTCTCCGTGTCTCTGTGCCTCTGGGTCTCTGTGTCTCTGAGACTCTGTGTCTCTGTGTCTCTGAGTCTCTGAGTCTCTGAGCATGTGTGTCTCGGTGTGTGTAAGTCTTTGAGACTCTGTGTCTCTGAGTCTCTGAGTCTCTGAGTCACTGAGTCTCTGAGCATCTGTGTCTCTGAGTCTCCGTTTCGCTGAGTCTCTGAGTCTCTGAGCCTCTGTGTCTCTGAGTCTATGAACCTCTGTGTCTCTGAGTCTCTGTGTCTCTGAGTCTCTGTGTCTCTGTGTCTCTGCGTCTCTGTGTCTCTGCATCTCTGAGCCTCTGGGTCTCTGTGTCTCTGAGTCTCTGTATCTCTGTGTCTCTGCGTCTCTGAGTCTCTGGGTCTCTGAGCCTCTGAGCCTCTATGACTCTGAGTCTCTGAGTCTCTGCGTCTCTGAATCTCTGGGTCTCTGTGTCTCTGAGTCTCTGTGTCTCTGTGTCTCTGGGTCTCTGTGTCTCTGAGACTCTGTGTTTCTGGGTCTCTGTGTCTCTGAGTCTCTGAGCCTCTGTGTCTCTGAGTCTATGAACCTCTGTGTCTCTGAGTCTCTGTGTCTCTGAGTCTCTGTGTCTCTGTGTCTCTGCGTCTCTGTGTCTCTGCATCTCTGAGCCTCTGGGTCTCTGTGTCTCTGAGTCTCTGTATCTCTGTGTCTCTGCGTCTCTGAGTCTCTGGGTCTCTGAGCCTCTGAGCCTCTATGACTCTGAGTCTCTGAGTCTCTGCGTCTCTGAATCTCTGGGTCTCTGTGTCTCTGAGTCTCTGAGTCTCTGTGTCTCTGTGTCTCTGGGTCTCTGTGTCTCTGAGACTCTGTGTTTCTGGGTCTCTGTGTCTCTGAGTCTCTGAGCATCTGTGTCTCGGTGTCTGTAAGTCTTTGAGCCTCTGTGTCTCTGTGTCTCTGAGTCTCTGTGTCTCTGAGTCTCTGAGTCACTGAGCATCTGTGTCTCTGAGTCTCTGTGTCGCTGAGTCTCTGAGTCTCTGAGCCTCTGTGTCTCTGAGTCTATGAACCTCTGTGTCTCTGATTCTCTGTGTCTCTGTGTCTCTGCATCTCTGAGCCTCTGTGTGTCTGCGTCTTTGAGCCTTTGAGTATCTGAGCCTCTTTGTATCTGCGTCTCTGGGTCTCTGAGTCTCTGTGTCTCTGGGTCTCTGTGTCTCTGGGTCTCTGTGTCTCTGTGTCTCTGCATCTCTGAGCCTCTGTGTATCTGCGTCTCTAAATCTCTGAGTCTCTGTGTCTCTGTGTCACTTTGTCTCTGTGTCTCTGAGTCTCTGTGTCTTGTGTCCCTGAGTCTCAGAGCCTCTGTGTCTCTGCAACTCTGAGTCTCTGTGTGTCTGAGCCTCAGTGTCTCTGCGTCTCTGAGTCTCGGGGTCTCTGAGCCTCTTTGTCTCTGAGTCTCTGTGTCTCTGAATCTCTGAGCCTCTGTGCCTCTGCGTCTCTGTGTTTCTGAGTCTCTGTGTCTCTGCGTCTCTGAGTCTCTGGGTCTCTGAGCCTCTGAGCCTCGATGCCTCTGAGTCTCTGTGTCTCTGTGTCTCTGCGTCTCTGTGTTTCTGAGTATCTGTGTCTCTGGGTCGCAGTGTCTCTGTGTCTCTGGGTCTCTGAGCCTCTGAGCCTCTATGTCTCTGAGTCTCTGCGTCTCTGGGTCTCTGAGTCTCTGAGTCTCTGTGTCTCGGCGTCTCTTTGAATCTTAGTCTCTGAGTCTCTGAGACTCTGTGTCTCTGAGTCTCTGAGTCTCTGTGTCTCTGAGTCTCTGAGTCTCTGTGTCTCTGAGCTTCTGTGTCCCTGAGTCTCTGAGTCTCTGTGTCTCTGCGTCTCTGTGTCTCTGAGTATCTGTGTCTCTGAGTCTCCGTGTTGCTGAGTCTCTGAGTCTCTGAGCCACTGTGTCTCTGCATCTCTGAGTCTCTGGGTCTCTGAGCCTCTGAGCCTCTGTGTCTCTGCGTCTCTGTGCTTCTGAGCCTCTGGGTCTCTGTGTCTCTGGGTTTCTGTGTCTCTGAGTGTGTGAGCCTCTGTGTCTCTGCGTCTCTGAGTCTCTGTGTCTCTGAGTCTCTGAGCCTCTGTGTCTCTGTGTCTCTGAGTCTCTGTGTCTCTGTGTCTCTGAGTCTCTGAGCCTCTGTGTCTCTGCGTCTCTGAGTCTCTGGGCCTCTGAGCCTCTGAGTCTCTGTGTCTCTGAGTCTCTGAGCCTCTGTGTCTCTGCATCTCTGAGCCTCTGTGTCCCTGCGTCTCTGAGTCTCTGAGTCTCTGAGCATCTGTGTTTCTGAGTCTCCGTGTCGCTGAGTCTCTGAGATACTGAGCCTCTGTGTCTCTGCGTCTCTGAGTCTAAGAGCCTCTGTGTCTCTGCGTCTCTGTGTTCCTGTGTCTCTGTGTCTCTGGGTCTCTGTCTCTCTGTGTCTCTGCATCTCTGAGCCTCTGTGTCTCTGCGTCTCTGAGTCTCTGGGTCTCTGAGCCTCTGAGCCTCTGAGTCTCTGTGTCTCTGAGTCTCTCAGCCTTTGCGTCTCTTTGTCTCTTAGTCTCTGAGTCTATGAGTCTCTGGGTCTCTGTGTCTCTGGGTCGCTGAGCCTCTGAGCCTCGATGTCTCTGAGTCTCTGAGTCTCTGTGTCTCTGAGCCTCTGTGTATCTGTGCCTCTGGGTCTCTGTGTCCCTGTGTCTCTGAGTCTCTGAGCCTCTGTGTCTCTGTGTCTCTGCGTCTCTGAGTCTCTGAGCGTCTGTGTCTCTGAGTCTATGAACCTCTGTGTCTCTGAGTCTCTGTGTTTCTGAGTCCCTGTGTCTCTGTGTCTCTGCGTCTCTGTGTCTCTGAGTCTTCGTGTCACTGAGTCTCTGAGTCACTGAGTCTCTGTGTCAATGGATCGATGTGTCTGTGAGTCTCTGCGTCTCTGAGTCTCTGAGTCTCTGAGTGTATGAGCCTCTGTGTCTCTGAGTCTATGAACCTCTGTGTCTCTGAGTCTCTGTGCCTCTGAGTATCTGAGCCTCTTTGTCTCTGCGTCTCTAGGTCTCTGAGTCTCTGTGTCTCTGGGTCTCTGTGTCCCTGATTCTCCGTGTCGCTAAGTCTCTGAGTCACTGAGCCTCTGTGTATTTGCATCTCTGAATCTCTGAGTCTCTGTGTCTCTGTGTCCCTGAGTCTCTGAGCCTCTGTGTCTCTGCATCTCTGAGTCTCTGTGTGTCTGAGCCTCTGTGTCCCTGCGTCTCTGAGTCTCGGGGTCTCTGAGCCTCTGTGTATCTGTGTCTCTGGGTCTCTGTGTCCCTGTGTCTCTGAGTCTCTGAGCCTCTGTGTCTCTGGGTCTCTGGGTCTCTGTGTCTCTGGGTCTCTGTGTCTCTGAGTCTCTGTGTCTCTGCGTCTCTGAGTCTCTGGGTCTCTGAGCCTCTGAGCCTCTATGTCTCTGAGTCTCTGCGTCTCTGTGTCTCTGAGTCTCCGTGTTGGTGAGTCTCTGAGCCTCTGTGTATCTGCGTCTCTGGGTCTCTGAGTCTCTGTGTCTCTGGGTCTCTGTGTCCCTGATTCTCCGTGTCACTGAGCCTCTGTGTATCGGCGTCTCTAAATCTCTGAGTCTCTGTGTCTCTGAGTCTCTGAGACTCTGTGTCTTGTGTCTCTGTGTTTCTGAGTATCTGTGTCTCTGGGTCTCTGAGCCTCTGAGCCTCTATGCCTCCGAGTCTCTGTGTCTCTGAATCTCTGGGTCTCTGTGTCTCTGAGTCTCTGTGTCTCTGATTCTCTGAGTCTCTGTGTCTCTGGGTCTCTGTGTCTCTGTGTCTATGGGTCTCTGAGACTCTGCGTCTCTGCATCTCTCCGTCTCTGTGTCTCTTGGTCTCTGAGTCCATGTGTCTCAGAGTCTCAGTTATTCTGAGTCTCTGAGCCTCTCTGTCTCTGAGCCTTTGTGTCTCTACGTCTCTGAGCCTCTGTGTCTCTGTGTCTCTGAGTCTCTGAGTCTCTGAGCATCTGTGTCTCGGTGCCTGTAAGTCCCTGAGACTCTGTGTCTCTGTGTCTCTGGGTCCCTGTGACTCTGAGCCTCTGTGTTTCTGCGTCTCTGATTCTCTGAGTCACTGTGTCAATGGGCCGATGTGTCTGTGAGTCTCCGCGTCTCTGGGTCTCTGAGTCTCTGTGTCTCTGCGTCTCTGTGAATCTTAGTCCCTGATTATATGGGCCTCTGTGTCTCTGAGTCTCTGAGCATCGGTGTCTCTGAGTCTCTGAGTCACTGAGCCTCTGTGTCTCTGCATCTCTCCGTCTCTATGTCTCTGTGACTCTGAGTCTCTGAGCTTCTCTGTCTCTGAGCCTCTGTGTCTCTGCATCTCTGAGTCTCTGAGTCTCTGAGCATCTGTGTCTCTGCGTCTCTCAGTCTCTGAGCCTCTGAGACTCTGTGTCTCTGTGTCGCTGAGTCTCTGTGTCTCTGGGTCTCTGTGATTCTGAGCCTCTGTGTCTCTGCGTTTCTGATTCCCTGAGTCTATGTGTCAATGGGTCGATGTGTCTCTGAGCCTCTGAGTCTCTCAGCCTCTCCGTCTCTTTGAATGTTAGTCCCTTAGTCTCTGAGTCTCTGCGTCTCTGTGTCTCTGAGTCTCTGAGTCTCTGCGTCTCTGAGCGTCTGTGTCTCTGAGTCTCCGTGTCGCTGAGTCTCTGAGTCTCTGAGCCACTGTGTCTCTGCGTCTCTGAGTCTCTGGGTGTCTGAGCCTCTGAGCCTCGATGTCTCTGCGTCTCTGTGTTTCTGGGTCTCTGTGTCTCTGGGTCTCTGCGTCTCTGTGCATCTGCGTCTCTGAGCCTCTGTGTGTCTCCGTCACTGAGCCTCTGTGTCACTGTGTCTCTGAGTCTCTGTGTCTCTGGGTCTCTGTGCCCCTGATTCTCCGTGTCGCTAAGTATCTGAGTCACTGAGCCTCTGTGTATCTGCGTCTCTAAATCTCTGAGTCTCTGTGTCTCTGGGTCTCTGTGTCTCTGAGTCTCTGTGTCTATGAGCCTCTGTGTATCTGCGTCTCTGAGTCTCTGAGTCTCTGAGCATCTGTGTCTCTGAACCTCTGTGTCTCTGAGTCACTGTGTCTCTGAGTCTCTGAGCCTCTGTGTCTCTGCGTCTCTGTGTTTCTGACTCTCTGAGTCTCTGAGCATCTGTGTCTCTGAGTCCACGTGTCACTGAGTCTCTGAGTCTCTGAGCCTCTTTGTCTCTGCGTCTCTGAGTCTCTGGGTCTCTGAGCCTCTGAGCCTCGATGTCTCTGAGTCTCTGAGTCTCTGTGTCTCTGAGTCTCTGAGCGTCTGTGTCTCTGCGTCTCTGTGTTTCTGAGTCTCTGGGTCGCAGTGTCTCTGTGTCTCTGGGTGTCTGTGTCTCTGAGCCTCTCTGTCTCTGAGTCTCTGAGTCTCTGTGTCTCTGGGTCTCTGTGTGTCTGCGTCTCTGAGTGTCTGAGTCTCTGGGTCTCTGTGTCGCTGAGTCTCTGAGCCTCTGTGTCTCTGCGTCTCTGAGTCTCTGAGTCTCTGGGTCTCTGTGTCGCTGTGTCTCTGAGTCACTTGTCTCTGGGTCTTTGTGTCTCTGAGTCTCTGTGTCTCTGGGTCTCTGTGTCTCTGAGTATCTGAGCCCCTGTGTCTCTGCGTCTCTGAGTCTCTGAGCATCTGTGTCTCTGAGTCTCCATGTCGCTGAGTCTCTGAGTCACTGAGCCTCTTTGTCTCTTTGTCTCTGAATCTCTGAGTCTCTGTGGCTATGGGTCTCTGTGTCTCTGAGCCTCTGTGTCTCTGCATCTCTCCGTGTCTGTGTCTCTGTGTCTCTGGGTCTCTGAGTCTCTGTGTCTCTGAGTCTCAGTGACTCTGATTCTGTGAGCCTCTCTGTCTCTGAGCCTCTGTGTCTCTGCGTCTCTGAGACTCTGTGTCCCTGAGCATCTGTGTGTCTGCATCTCTGTGTCTCTGAGCCTCTGAGCCACAGAGCATCTGTGTCTCTGCGTCTCTGAGTCTCTGAGCCTCTGAGCCTCTGTGTCTCTGGGTCCCTGTGTCTCTGAGTCTCTGTGTCTCTGAGTCCCTGAGCATCTGTGTCTCGGTGTCTGTAAGTCTCTGAGACTCTGTGTCTCTGTGTCTCTGAGCCTCTGTGTCTCTGCATCTCTGAGTCTCTGGGTGTCTGAGCCTCGATGTCTCTGAGTCTCTGAGTCTCTGTGTCTCTGAGTCTCTGAGCATCTGTGCCTCTGCCTCTCTGAGTCTCTGGGTCTCTGAGCCTCTGAGCCTCTATGTCTCTGAATCTCTGAGCCTCTGTGTCTCTGCGTCTCTGAGTCTCTGGGTCTCTGAGCCGCTGAGGCTCTATGTCTCTGAATCTCTGAGCCTCTGTGTCTCCGCGTCTCTGAGTCTCTGGGTCTCGAAGCCTCTGAGCCTGTCTGTCTCTGAGTCTCTGAGTCTCTGTGTCTCTGAGTCTCTGGGTCTCTGTGACTCTGAGTCTCTTTGTCTCTGAGTCTCTGAGCCTCTGAGCCTCTGTGCCTCTGCGCCTCTGGGTCTCTGTGTCTCTGAGTCTCTTCGTCTCTGGGTCTCTGTGACTCTGAGTCTCTGGGTCTCTGAGTCTCAGAATCTCTCAGCCTCTGCGTCTCTTTGTCTCTTAGTCTGAGAGTCTCTGAGTCTCTGTGTCTCTGCGTCTCTGAGTCTCTGGGTCTCTGAGCCTCTGAGCCTCTATGTCTCTGAGTCTCTGAGTCTCTGTGTCTCTGAGTCTCTCAGTCTCTGTGTCTCTGAGTCTATGTGTCTCTGGGTCTCTGCGTCTCAGAGCCTCTGTGTCTCTGAGTCCCTGAGTCTCTGTGTCTCTGAGTCTCTCTGTCTCTGAGTCTCTGTGTCTCTGGGTCTCGGTGTCTCTGTGTCTCTGGGTCTCTGTGTCTCTGAGTCTCTGAGCCTCTGTGACTGGGCGTCTCTGAGTCTCTGGGTCTCTGAGCCTCTGAGCCTCTGTGTCTCTGAGTCTCTGAGTCTCTGTGTCTCTGAGTCTCTGTGACTCTGAGTCTCTGTGACTCTGAGTCTCTGTGTCTCTGAGTCTCTGAGTCTCTGAGCCTCTGTGTCTCTGCGCCTCTGGGTCTCTGTGTCTCTGAATCTCTGCGCCTTTGGTCTCTGAGTCTCTCAGCCTCTGCGTCTCTTTGTCTCTTAGTCTCAGAGTCCCTGAGCCTCTGTGTCTCTGCGTCTCTGAGTCTATGCGTCTCTGTGTCTCTGGGTCTCTGTGTCTCGGAGTCTCTGTGTCTCTGCGTTTCTGAGTCTCTGTGTCTCTGTGTCTCTGCGTCTCTGAGCCTCTGTGTGTCTGCGTCTCTGAGTCCCTGAGTCTCTGAGTCTCTGCGTCTCTGATCCTCTGTGTCTCTGTGTCTCTGAGTCACTGAGTCTCAGTGTCTCTGAGCCTCTGTGTCTCTGCGTCTCTGCGTCTCTGAGCCTCTGTGTCTCTGCATCTCTGAGTCCCTGAGTCTCTGAGCCTCTGTGTCTCTGCGTCTCTGAATCCCAGTGTCTCTGAGCCTCTGTGTGCCTGCGTCTCTGTGTTTCTGAGTCTCTGTGTCTCTGGGTCTCTGGGTCTCTGTGTCACTGGGTCTCTGTGTCTCTGAGTCTCTGAGCCTCTGTGTCTCTGCGTCTCTGAGTCTCTGGGTCTCAGAGTATCTGAGTCACTTGTCTCTGGGTCTGTGTCTCTGAGTCTCTGTGTCGCTGTTTCTCTGCGTCTCTGTGTCTCTGAGTATCTGTGTCTCTGAGTCTCCGTGTTGCTGAGTCTCTGAGTCTCTGAGCCACTGTGTCTCTGCATCTCTGAGTCTCTGGGTCTCTGAGCCTCTGAGCCTCTGTGTCTCTGCGTCTCTGTGCTTCTGAGCCTCTGGGTCTCTGTGTCTCTGGGTTTCTGTGTCTCTGAGTGTGTGAGCCTCTGTGTCTCTGCGTCTCTGAGTCTCTGTGTCTCTGAGTCTCTGAGCCTCTGTGTCTCTGTGTCTCTGAGTCTCTGTGTCTCTGTGTCTCTGAGTCTCTGAGCCTCTGTGTCTCTGCGTCTCTGAGTCTCTGGGCCTCTGAGCCTCTGAGTCTCTGTGTCTCTGAGTCTCTGAGCCTCTGTGTCTCTGCATCTCTGAGCCTCTGTGTCCCTGCGTCTCTGAGTCTCTGAGTCTCTGAGCATCTGTGTTTCTGAGTCTCCGTGTCGCTGAGTCTCTGAGATACTGAGCCTCTGTGTCTCTGCGTCTCTGAGTCTAAGAGCCTCTGTGTCTCTGCGTCTCTGTGTTCCTGTGTCTCTGTGTCTCTGGGTCTCTGTCTCTCTGTGTCTCTGCATCTCTGAGCCTCTGTGTCTCTGCGTCTCTGAGTCTCTGGGTCTCTGAGCCTCTGAGCCTCTGAGTCTCTGTGTCTCTGAGTCTCTCAGCCTTTGCGTCTCTTTGTCTCTTAGTCTCTGAGTCTATGAGTCTCTGGGTCTCTGTGTCTCTGGGTCGCTGAGCCTCTGAGCCTCGATGTCTCTGAGTCTCTGAGTCTCTGTGTCTCTGAGCCTCTGTGTATCTGTGCCTCTGGGTCTCTGTGTCCCTGTGTCTCTGAGTCTCTGAGCCTCTGTGTCTCTGTGTCTCTGCGTCTCTGAGTCTCTGAGCGTCTGTGTCTCTGAGTCTATGAACCTCTGTGTCTCTGAGTCTCTGTGTTTCTGAGTCCCTGTGTCTCTGTGTCTCTGCGTCTCTGTGTCTCTGAGTCTTCGTGTCACTGAGTCTCTGAGTCACTGAGTCTCTGTGTCAATGGATCGATGTGTCTGTGAGTCTCTGCGTCTCTGAGTCTCTGAGTCTCTGAGTGTATGAGCCTCTGTGTCTCTGAGTCTATGAACCTCTGTGTCTCTGAGTCTCTGTGCCTCTGAGTATCTGAGCCTCTTTGTCTCTGCGTCTCTAGGTCTCTGAGTCTCTGTGTCTCTGGGTCTCTGTGTCCCTGATTCTCCGTGTCGCTAAGTCTCTGAGTCACTGAGCCTCTGTGTATTTGCATCTCTGAATCTCTGAGTCTCTGTGTCTCTGTGTCCCTGAGTCTCTGAGCCTCTGTGTCTCTGCATCTCTGAGTCTCTGTGTGTCTGAGCCTCTGTGTCCCTGCGTCTCTGAGTCTCGGGGTCTCTGAGCCTCTGTGTATCTGTGTCTCTGGGTCTCTGTGTCCCTGTGTCTCTGAGTCTCTGAGCCTCTGTGTCTCTGGGTCTCTGGGTCTCTGTGTCTCTGGGTCTCTGTGTCTCTGAGTCTCTGTGTCTCTGCGTCTCTGAGTCTCTGGGTCTCTGAGCCTCTGAGCCTCTATGTCTCTGAGTCTCTGCGTCTCTGTGTCTCTGAGTCTCCGTGTTGGTGAGTCTCTGAGCCTCTGTGTATCTGCGTCTCTGGGTCTCTGAGTCTCTGTGTCTCTGGGTCTCTGTGTCCCTGATTCTCCGTGTCACTGAGCCTCTGTGTATCGGCGTCTCTAAATCTCTGAGTCTCTGTGTCTCTGAGTCTCTGAGACTCTGTGTCTTGTGTCTCTGTGTTTCTGAGTATCTGTGTCTCTGGGTCTCTGAGCCTCTGAGCCTCTATGCCTCCGAGTCTCTGTGTCTCTGAATCTCTGGGTCTCTGTGTCTCTGAGTCTCTGTGTCTCTGATTCTCTGAGTCTCTGTGTCTCTGGGTCTCTGTGTCTCTGTGTCTATGGGTCTCTGAGACTCTGCGTCTCTGCATCTCTCCGTCTCTGTGTCTCTTGGTCTCTGAGTCCATGTGTCTCAGAGTCTCAGTTATTCTGAGTCTCTGAGCCTCTCTGTCTCTGAGCCTTTGTGTCTCTACGTCTCTGAGCCTCTGTGTCTCTGTGTCTCTGAGTCTCTGAGTCTCTGAGCATCTGTGTCTCGGTGCCTGTAAGTCCCTGAGACTCTGTGTCTCTGTGTCTCTGGGTCCCTGTGACTCTGAGCCTCTGTGTTTCTGCGTCTCTGATTCTCTGAGTCACTGTGTCAATGGGCCGATGTGTCTGTGAGTCTCCGCGTCTCTGGGTCTCTGAGTCTCTGTGTCTCTGCGTCTCTGTGAATCTTAGTCCCTGATTATATGGGCCTCTGTGTCTCTGAGTCTCTGAGCATCGGTGTCTCTGAGTCTCTGAGTCACTGAGCCTCTGTGTCTCTGCATCTCTCCGTCTCTATGTCTCTGTGACTCTGAGTCTCTGAGCTTCTCTGTCTCTGAGCCTCTGTGTCTCTGCATCTCTGAGTCTCTGAGTCTCTGAGCATCTGTGTCTCTGCGTCTCTCAGTCTCTGAGCCTCTGAGACTCTGTGTCTCTGTGTCGCTGAGTCTCAGTGTCTCTGGGTCTCTGTGATTCTGAGCCTCTGTGTCTCTGCGTTTCTGATTCCCTGAGTCTATGTGTCAATGGGTCGATGTGTCTCTGAGCCTCTGAGTCTCTCAGCCTCTCCGTCTCTTTGAATGTTAGTCCCTTAGTCTCTGAGTCTCTGCGTCTCTGTGTCTCTGAGTCTCTGAGTCTCTGCGTCTCTGAGCGTCTGTGTCTCTGAGTCTCCGTGTCGCTGAGTCTCTGAGTCTCTGAGCCACTGTGTCTCTGCGTCTCTGAGTCTCTGGGTGTCTGAGCCTCTGAGCCTCGATGTCTCTGCGTCTCTGTGTTTCTGGGTCTCTGTGTCTCTGGGTCTCTGCGTCTCTGTGCATCTGCGTCTCTGAGCCTCTGTGTGTCTCCGTCACTGAGCCTCTGTGTCACTGTGTCTCTGAGTCTCTGTGTCTCTGGGTCTCTGTGCCCCTGATTCTCCGTGTCGCTAAGTATCTGAGTCACTGAGCCTCTGTGTATCTGCGTCTCTAAATCTCTGAGTCTCTGTGTCTCTGGGTCTCTGTGTCTCTGAGTCTCTGTGTCTATGAGCCTCTGTGTATCTGCGTCTCTGAGTCTCTGAGTCTCTGAGCATCTGTGTCTCTGAACCTCTGTGTCTCTGAGTCACTGTGTCTCTGAGTCTCTGAGCCTCTGTGTCTCTGCGTCTCTGTGTTTCTGACTCTCTGAGTCTCTGAGCATCTGTGTCTCTGAGTCCACGTGTCACTGAGTCTCTGAGTCTCTGAGCCTCTTTGTCTCTGCGTCTCTGAGTCTCTGGGTCTCTGAGCCTCTGAGCCTCGATGTCTCTGAGTCTCTGAGTCTCTGTGTCTCTGAGTCTCTGAGCGTCTGTGTCTCTGCGTCTCTGTGTTTCTGAGTCTCTGGGTCGCAGTGTCTCTGTGTCTCTGGGTGTCTGTGTCTCTGAGCCTCTCTGTCTCTGAGTCTCTGAGTCTCTGTGTCTCTGGGTCTCTGTGTGTCTGCGTCTCTGAGTGTCTGAGTCTCTGGGTCTCTGTGTCGCTGAGTCTCTGAGCCTCTGTGTCTCTGCGTCTCTGAGTCTCTGAGTCTCTGGGTCTCTGTGTCGCTGTGTCTCTGAGTCACTTGTCTCTGGGTCTTTGTGTCTCTGAGTCTCTGTGTCTCTGGGTCTCTGTGTCTCTGAGTATCTGAGCCCCTGTGTCTCTGCGTCTCTGAGTCTCTGAGCATCTGTGTCTCTGAGTCTCCATGTCGCTGAGTCTCTGAGTCACTGAGCCTCTTTGTCTCTTTGTCTCTGAATCTCTGAGTCTCTGTGGCTATGGGTCTCTGTGTCTCTGAGCCTCTGTGTCTCTGCATCTCTCCGTGTCTGTGTCTCTGTGTCTCTGGGTCTCTGAGTCTCTGTGTCTCTGAGTCTCAGTGACTCTGATTCTGTGAGCCTCTCTGTCTCTGAGCCTCTGTGTCTCTGCGTCTCTGAGACTCTGTGTCCCTGAGCATCTGTGTGTCTGCATCTCTGTGTCTCTGAGCCTCTGAGCCACTGAGCATCTGTGTCTCTGCGTCTCTGAGTCTCTGAGCCTCTGAGCCTCTGTGTCTCTGGGTCCCTGTGTCTCTGAGTCTCTGTGTCTCTGAGTCCCTGAGCATCTGTGTCTCGGTGTCTGTAAGTCTCTGAGACTCTGTGTCTCTGTGTCTCTGAGCCTCTGTGTCTCTGCATCTCTGAGTCTCTGGGTGTCTGAGCCTCGATGTCTCTGAGTCTCTGAGTCTCTGTGTCTCTGAGTCTCTGAGCATCTGTGCCTCTGCCTCTCTGAGTCTCTGGGTCTCTGAGCCTCTGAGCCTCTATGTCTCTGAATCTCTGAGCCTCTGTGTCTCTGCGTCTCTGAGTCTCTGGGTCTCTGAGCCGCTGAGGCTCTATGTCTCTGAATCTCTGAGCCTCTGTGTCTCCGCGTCTCTGAGTCTCTGGGTCTCGAAGCCTCTGAGCCTGTCTGTCTCTGAGTCTCTGAGTCTCTGTGTCTCTGAGTCTCTGGGTCTCTGTGACTCTGAGTCTCTTTGTCTCTGAGTCTCTGAGCCTCTGAGCCTCTGTGCCTCTGCGCCTCTGGGTCTCTGTGTCTCTGAGTCTCTTCGTCTCTGGGTCTCTGTGACTCTGAGTCTCTGGGTCTCTGAGTCTCAGAATCTCTCAGCCTCTGCGTCTCTTTGTCTCTTAGTCTGAGAGTCTCTGAGTCTCTGTGTCTCTGCGTCTCTGAGTCTCTGGGTCTCTGAGCCTCTGAGCCTCTATGTCTCTGAGTCTCTGAGTCTCTGTGTCTCTGAGTCTCTCAGTCTCTGTGTCTCTGAGTCTATGTGTCTCTGGGTCTCTGCGTCTCAGAGCCTCTGTGTCTCTGAGTCCCTGAGTCTCTGTGTCTCTGAGTCTCTCTGTCTCTGAGTCTCTGTGTCTCTGGGTCTCGGTGTCTCTGTGTCTCTGGGTCTCTGTGTCTCTGAGTCTCTGAGCCTCTGTGACTGGGCGTCTCTGAGTCTCTGGGTCTCTGAGCCTCTGAGCCTCTGTGTCTCTGAGTCTCTGAGTCTCTGTGTCTCTGAGTCTCTGTGACTCTGAGTCTCTGTGACTCTGAGTCTCTGTGTCTCTGAGTCTCTGAGTCTCTGAGCCTCTGTGTCTCTGCGCCTCTGGGTCTCTGTGTCTCTGAATCTCTGCGCCTTTGGTCTCTGAGTCTCTCAGCCTCTGCGTCTCTTTGTCTCTTAGTCTCAGAGTCCCTGAGCCTCTGTGTCTCTGCGTCTCTGAGTCTATGCGTCTCTGTGTCTCTGGGTCTCTGTGTCTCGGAGTCTCTGTGTCTCTGCGTTTCTGAGTCTCTGTGTCTCTGTGTCTCTGCGTCTCTGAGCCTCTGTGTGTCTGCGTCTCTGAGTCCCTGAGTCTCTGAGTCTCTGCGTCTCTGATCCTCTGTGTCTCTGTGTCTCTGAGTCACTGAGTCTCAGTGTCTCTGAGCCTCTGTGTCTCTGCGTCTCTGCGTCTCTGAGCCTCTGTGTCTCTGCATCTCTGAGTCCCTGAGTCTCTGAGCCTCTGTGTCTCTGCGTCTCTGAATCCCAGTGTCTCTGAGCCTCTGTGTGCCTGCGTCTCTGTGTTTCTGAGTCTCTGTGTCTCTGGGTCTCTGGGTCTCTGTGTCACTGGGTCTCTGTGTCTCTGAGTCTCTGAGCCTCTGTGTCTCTGCGTCTCTGAGTCTCTGGGTCTCAGAGTATCTGAGTCACTTGTCTCTGGGTCTGTGTCTCTGAGTCTCTGTGTCGCTGTTTCTCTGCGTCTCTGAGCCTCTGTGTGTCTGCGTCTCTGAGCCTCTGTGTCTCTGGGTCTCTGTGTCTCTGCGTCTCTGAGCCTCTGTGTGTCTGCGTCTCTAAGCCTCTGTGTCTCTGAGTCTCTGTGTCTCTGAGTCTCTGAGTCACTGAGCCTCTGTGTCTCTGCGTCTCTAAGCCTCTGTGCCTCTGAGTCTCCGTGTCGCTGAGTCTCTGAGTCACTGAGCCTCTGTGTCTCTGCGTCTCTGAGTCTCTGGGTCTCTGAGCCTCTGAGCCTCTATGTCTCTGAATCTCTGAGCCTCTGTGTCTCTGCGTCTCTGAGTCTCTGGGTCTCTGAGCTGCTGAGGCTCTATGTCTCTGAATCTCTGAGCCTCTGTGTCTCCGCGTCTCTGAGTCTCTGGGTCTCTGAGCCTCTGAGCCTGTCTGTCTCTGAGTCTCTGAGCCTCTGACCCTCTGTGCCTCTGGGTCTCTGTGTCTCTGAGTCTCTGCGTCTCTGGGTCTCCGAGTCTCAGAATCTCTCAGCCTCTGCGTCTCTTTGTCTCTTAGTCTGAGAGTCTCTGAGCCTCTGTGTCTCCGCGTCTCTGAGTCTCTGGGTCTCTGAGCCTCTGAGCCTGTCTGTCTCTGAGTCTCTGAGTCTCTGTGTCTCTGAGTCTCTCAGTCTCTGTGTCTCTGAGTCTATGTGTCTCTGGGTCTCTGCGTCTCAGAGCCTCTGTGTCTCTGAGTCCCTGAGTCTCTGAGTCTCTGTGTCTCTGAGTCTCTCAGTCTCTGTGTCTCTGAGTCTATGTGTCTCTGAGTCCCTGAGTCTCTGAGCCTCTGTGTCTCTGAGTCTCTGTGTCTCTGGGTCTCGGTGTCTCTGTGTCTCTGGGTCTCTGTGTCTCTGAGTCTCTGAGCCTCTGTGACTGGGCGTCTCTGAGTCTCTGGGTCTCTGAGCCTCTGAGCCTCTCTGTCTCTGAGTCTCTGAGTCTCTGAGTCTCTGTGACTCTGAGTCTCTGTGACTCTGAGTCTCTGTGTCTCTGAGTCTCTGAGTCTCTGAGCCTCTGTGTCTCTGCGCCTCTGGGTCTCTGTGTCTCTGAGTCTCTGCGCCTTTGGTCTCTGAGTCTCTCAGCCTCTGCGTCTCTTTGTCTCTTAGTCTCAGAGTCCCTGAGCCTCTGTGTCTCTGCGTCTCTGAGTCTATGCGTCTCTGTGTCTCGGAGTCTCTGTGTCTCTGGGTCTCTGCGTCTCTGAGTCTCTGGTCTGTGTCTCGGAGTCTCTGTGTCTCTGGGTCTCTGCGTTTCTGAGTCTCTGTGTCTCTGTGTCTCTGCGTCTCTGAGCCTCTGTGTGTCTGCGTCTCTGAGCCTCTGTGTCTCTGCGTCTCTGAGTCCCTGAGTCTCTGAGTCTCTGCGTCTCTGATCCTCTGTGTCTCTGTGTCTCTGCGACTCTGAGTCTCTGAGTTTCTGAGCCCCTGTGTCTCCTTGTCTCTGAGTCACTGAGTCTCAGTGTCTCTGAGCCTCTGTGTCTCTGCGTCTCTGCGTCTCTGAGCCTCTGTGTCTCTGCATCTCTGAGTCCCTGAGTCTCTGAGCCTCTGTGTCTCTGCGTCTCTGAATCCCAGAGTCTCTGAGCCTCTGTGTGCCTGCGTCTCTGTGTTTCTGAGTCTCTGTGTCTCTGGGTCTCTGGGTCTCTGTGTCACTGGGTCTCTGTGTCTCTGAGTCTCTGAGCCTCTGTGTCTCTGCGTCTCTGAGTCTCTGGGTCTCAGAGTATCTGAGTCACTTGTCTCTGGGTCCCTGTGTCTCTGAGTCTCTGTGTCGCTGTGTCTCTGCGTCTCTGAGCCTCTGTGTGTCTGCGTCTCTGAGCCTCTGTGTCTCTGCATCTCTGAGTCCCGGAGTCTCTGAGCCTCTGTGTCTCTGGGTCTCTGGGTCTCTGCGTCTCTGAGCCTCTGTGTGTCTGCGTCTCTAAGCCTCTGTGTCTCTGCGTCTCTGAGTCCCTGAGTCTCTGAGCCTCTGTGTCTCTGCGTTTCTGAGTCTCTGTGTCTCTGGGTCTCTGTGTCTCTGTGTCTCTGGGTCTCCGTGTCTCTGAGTCTCTGAGTCTCTGAGCCTCTGTGTCTCTGCGTCTCTGAGCCTCTGTGTGTCTGCGTCCCTGAGCCTCTGTGTCTCTGCGTCTCTGAGTCCCTGAGTCTCTGTGTCTCTGAGTCTCTGAGTCACTTGTCCCTGTGTCTCTGGGTCTCTGAGTCTCTGTTTCTCTGGGTCTCTGTGTCTCTGAGTCTCTGAGCCTCTGTGTCTCTGCGTCTCTGAGTCTCTGAGTCTCTGTGTCCCTGAGTCTCTGTGTCTCTGAGCCTCTGTGTCTCTGCGTCTCTGAGTCTCTGAGCATCTGTGTCTCTGAGTCTCCATGTCGCTGAGTCTCTGAGTCACTGAGCCTCTTTGCCTCTGTGTCTCTGAATCTCTGAGTCTCTGTGTCTATGGGTCTCTGTGTCTCTGAGCCTCTGTGTCTCTGCATCCCTCCGTCTCTGTGTCTCTGTGTCTCTGGGTCTCTGAGTCTCTGTGTCTCTGAGTCTCAGTGACTCTGAGTCTCTGAGCCTCTCTGTCTCTGAGCCTCTGTGTCTCTGCGTCTCTGAGACTCTGTGTCTCTGAGCATCTGTGTCTCTGCGTTTCTGAGTCTCTGTGTCTCTGGGTCTCTGTGTCTCTGTGTCTCTGGGTCTCCGTGTCTCTGAGTCTCTGAGCCTCTGTGTCTCTGCGTCTCTGAGCCTCTGTGTGTCTGCGTCTCTGAGCCTCTGTGTCTCTGCGTCTCTGAGTCCCTGAGTCTCTGAGCCTCTGTGTCTCTGCGTTTCTGAGTCTCTGTGTCTCTGGGTCTCTGTGTCTCTGGGTCTCCGTGTCTCTGAGTCTCTGAGCCTCTGTGTCTCTGCGTCTCTGAGCCTCTGTGTGTCTGCGTCTCTGAGCCTCTGTGTCTCTGCGTCTCTGAGTCCCTGAGTCTCTGAGCCTCTGTGTCTCTGCGTTTCTGAGTCTCTGTGTCTCTGGGTCTCTGTGTCTCTGTGTCTCTGGGTCTCCGTGTCTCTGAGTCTCTGAGCCTCTGTGTCTCTGCGTCTCTGAGCCTCTGTGTGTCTGCGTCCCTGAGCCTCTGTGTCTCTGCGTCTCTGAGTCCCTGAGTCTCTGTGTCTCTGAGTCTCTGAGTCACTTGCCCCTGTGTCTCTGGGTCTCTGAGTCTCTGTTTCTCTGGGTCTCTGTGTCTCTGAGTCTCTGAGCCTCTGTGTCTCTGCGTCTCTGAGTCTCTGAGTCTCAGTGTCTCTGAGTCTCTGTGTCTCTGAGCCTCTGTGTCTCTGCGTCTCTGAGTCTCTGTGCATCTGTGTCTCTGAGTCTCCATGTCGCTGAGTCTCTGAGTCACTGAGCCTCTTTGCCTCTGTGTTTCTGAATCTCTGAGTCTCTGTGTTTATGGGTCTCTGAGTCTCTGAGCCTCTCTGTCTCTGAGCCTCTGTGTCTCTGCGTCTCTGAGACTCTGTGTCTCTGAGCATCTGTGTGTCTGCATCTCTGAGCCTCTGAGCCACTGAGCATCTGTGTCTCTGCGTCTCTGAGTCTCTGAGGCTCTGAGCCTCTGTGTCTCTGGGTCCCTGTGTCTCTGAGTCTCTGTGTCTCTGAGTCCCTGAGCATCTGTGTCTCGGTGTCTGTAAGTCTCTGAGACTCTGTGTCTCTGTGTCTCTGAGCCTCTGTGTCTCTGCATCTCTGAGTCTCTGGGTCTCTGAGCCTCGATGTCTCTGAGTCTCTGAGTCTCCGTGTCGCTGAGTCTCTGCGTCACTGAGCCTCTGTGTCTCTGCGTCTCTGAGTCTCTGGGTCTCTGAGCCTCTGAGCCTCTATGTCTCTGAATCTCTAAGTCTCTGTGTCTCTGAGTCTCTCAGTCTCTGTGTCTCTGAGTCTATGTGTCTCTGAGTCTCTGGGTCTCTGTGACTCTGAGTCTCTGGGTCTCCGAGTCTCTGAATCTCTCAGCCTCTGCGTCTCTTTGTCTCTTAGTCTGAGAGTCTCTGTGCCTCTGCGTCTCTGAGTCTCTGAGTCTCTGTGTCTCTGAGTCTCTGAGTCACTTGTCCCTGTGTCTCTGGGTCTCTGAGTCTCTGTTTCTCTGGGTCTCTGTGTCTCTGAGTCTCTGAGCCTCTGGGTCTCTGCGTCTCAGAGCCTCTGCGTCTCTGAGTCCCTGAGTCTCTGAGCCTCTGTGTCTCTGAGTCTCTCTGTTTCTGAGTCTCTGTGTCTCTGGGTCTCCGTGTCTCTGTTTCTCTGGGTCTCTGTGTCTCTGAGTCTCTGAGCCTCTGTGACTCTCTGTCTCTGAGTCTCAGAGTCTCTGAGCCTCTGTGTCTCTGCGTCTCTGTGTTTCTGAGTCTCTGTGTCTCTGGGTCTCTGGGTCTCTGTGTCACTGGGTCTCTGAGTCTCTGAGCCTCTGTGTCTCTGCGTCTCTGAGTCTCTGAGCATCTGTGTGTCTGGGTCTCTGTGTCTCTGAGTCTCTGAGCCTCTGTGTCTCTGCGTCTCTGAGTCTCTGAGTTTCTGAGCACCTGTGTCTCTTCGTCTCTGAGTCACTGAGTCTCAGTGTCTCTGAGTCTCTGCCTCTCTGAGCCTCTGTGTCTCAGCGTCTCTGTGTTTCTGAGTCTTTGTGTCTCTGGGTCTCTGGGTCTCTGTGTCACTGGGTCTCTGTGTCTCTGAGTCTCTGAGCCTCTGTGTCTCTGCGTCTCTGAGTCTCTGGGTCTCAGAGTCTTTGAGTCACTTGTCTCTGGGTCTCTGTGTCTCTGAGTCTCTGTGTCTCTGGGTCTCTGTGTCGCTGTGTCTCTGCGTCTCTGAGCCTCTGTGTGTCTGTGTCTCTGAGCCTCTGTGTCTCTGCATCTCTGAGTCCCGGAGTCTCTGAGCCTCTGTGTCTCTGTGTCTCTGAGTCTCTGGGCCTCTGTGTCTCTGCGTCTCTGAGTTTCTGAGCCTCTGTGTCTCCTCGTCTCTGAGTCACTGAGTCTCAGTGTCTCTGAGTCTCTGTGTCTCTGAGCCTCTGTGTCTCTGAGTCTCTGAGCGTCTGTGTCTCTGAGTCTCCGTGTTGCTGAGTCTCTGAGTCACTGAGCCTCTGTGTCTCTGTGTCTCTGAATCTCTGAGTCTCTGTGTCTCTGACCCTCTGTGTCTCTGAGCCTCTGTGTCTCTGCGTCTCTGAGACTCTGTGTCTCTGCATCTCTGAGGCTCTGAGTCTCTGAGCATCTGTTTGTCTGCATCTCTGAGCCTCTGAGCCACTGAGCATCTGTGTCTCTGCGTCTCTGAGCCTCTGATCCTCTGTGTCTCTGGGCCTCTGTGTCTCTGAGTCTCTGTGTCTCTGAGTCTCTGAGCATCTGTGTCTCGGTGTCTGTAAGTCTCTGAGACTCTGTGTCTCTGCGTCTCTGAGCCTCTGGGTCTCTGAGCCTCTGAGCCTCTAAGTCTCTGAGTCTCTGAGTCTGTGGGTCTCTGTGTCTCTGGGTCTCTGTGTCTTTGTGTCTCTGAGTCTCCATGTCGGTGAGTCTCTGAGCCTCTGTGTCTCTGTGTCTCTGTGTTTCTGAGTCTCTGTCTCTCTGTGTCTCCGTGTCTCTGAGTCTCTGAGTCTCTGAGTGTATGAGTCTCTGTGTCTCTGGGTGTCTGTGTCTCTGTGTCTCTGAGTCTCCGTGTCGGTGAGTCTCTGAGCCTCTGTGTCTCTTCGTCTCTGCGTCTCTGAGCCTCAGTGTCTCTGAGTCTATGAATCTCTGTGTCTCTGGGTCTCTGTGTCTCTGAGTCTCCGTGTCTCTGGGTCTCTGATCCTCTCTGTCTCTGAGTCTCTGAGCCTCTCTGTCTCTGAGTCTCTGAGTCTCTGTGTCTCTGAGTCTCTGAGTCTCTGTGTCTCCGTGTCTCTGAGTCTCTGGGTCTCTGTGACCCTGGGTCTCTGTGTCTCTGAGTCTCTGCGTCTTTGGTCTCTGAGTCTCTCAGCCTCTGCGTCTCTGTGTCTCTGGGTCTCTGAGTCTATGAGTCTCTGTGTCTCTGGGTCTCTGAGTCTCTGAGCATCTGTGTCTCTGAGTCTCCGTGTCTCTGAGTCTCTGGTTCTCTGTGTCTCTGCGTCTCTGAGCCTCTGTGTGTCTGCGTCCCTGAGCCTCTGTGTCTCTGCGTCTCTGAGTGCCAGAGTCTCTGAGCCTCTGTGTCTCTGCGTCTCTGTGTTTCTGAGTCTCTGTGTCTCTGGGTCTCTGAGTCTCAGAATCTCTCAGCCTCTGCGTCTCTTTGTCTCTTAGTCTGAGAGTCTCTGAGTCTCTGAGTCTCTGTGTCTCTGCGTCTCTGAGTCTCTGGGTCTCTGAGCCTCTGAGCCTGTCTGTCTCTGAGTCTCTGAGTCTCTGTGTCTCTGAGTCTCTCAGTCTCTGTGTCTCTGAGTCTATGTGTCTCTGGGTCGCTGCGTCTCAGAGCCTCTGTGTCTCTGAGTCCCTGAGTCTCTGAGCCATTGTGTCTCTGAGTGTCTGTGACTGGGCGTCTCTGAGTCTCTGGGTCTCTGAGCCTCTGAGCCTCTCTGTCTCTGAGTCTCTGAGTCTCTGTGTCTCTGAGTCTCTGTGACTGGGCGTCTCTGAGTCTCTGGGTTCTGAGCCTCTGAGCCTCTCTGTCTCTGAGTCTCTGAGTCTATGTGTCTCTGGGTCTCTGCGTCTCAGAGCCTCTGTGTCTCTGAGTCCCTGAGTCTCTGAGCCTCTGTGTCTCTGAGTCTCTCTGTCTCTGAGTCTCTGTGTCTCTGGGTCTCCGTGTCTCTGTGTCTCTGGGTCTCTGTGTCTCTGAGTCTCTGAGCCTCTGTGACTGGGCGTCTCTGAGTCTCTGGGTCTCTGGGTCTCTGAGCCTCTGAGCCTCTCTGTCTCTGAGTCTCTGTGTCTCTGAGTCTCTGTGACTCTGAGTCTCTGTGACTCTGAGTCTCTGTGTCTCTGAGTCTCTGAGTCTCTGAGCCTCTGTGTCTCTGCGCCTCTGGGTCTCTGTGTCTCTGAGTCTCTGCGCCTTTGGTCTCTGAGTCTCTCAGCCTCTGCGTCTCTTTGTCTCTTAGTCTCAGAGTCCCTGAGCCTCTGTGTGTCTGCGTCTCTGAGCCTCTGTGTCTCTGCGTCTCTGAGTCCCTGAGTCTCTGAGTCTCTGCGTCTCTCATCCTCTGTGTCTCTGTGTCTCTGCGACTCTGAGTCTCTGAGTCTCTGAGTTTCTGAGCCCCTGTGTCTCCTTGTCTCTGAGTCACTGAGTCTCAGTGTCTCTGAGCCTCTGTGTCTCTGCGTCTCTGCGTCTCTGAGCCTCTGTGTCTCTGCATCTCTGAGTCCCTGAGTCTCTGAGCCTCTGTGTCTCTGCGTCTCTGAATCCCAGAGTCTCTGAGCCTCTGTGTGCCTGCGTCTCTGTGTTTCTGAGTCTCTGTGTCTCTGGGTCTCTGGGTCTCTGTGTCACTGGGTCTCTGTGTCCCTGAGTCTCTGAGCCTCTGTGTCTCTGCGTCTCTGAGTCTCTGGGTCTCAGAGTATCTGAGTCACTTGTCTCTGGGTCCCTGTGTCTCTGAGTCTCTGTGTCGCTGTGTCTCTGAGCCTCTGTGTGTCTGCGTCTCTGAGCCTCTGTGTCTCTGCATCTCTGAGTCCCGGAGTCTCTGAGCCTCTGTGTCTCTGGGTCTCTGTGTCTCTGAGTCTATGCGTCTCTGTGTCTCTGGGTCTCTGTGTCTCGGAGTCTCTGTGTCTCTGGGTCTCTGCGTTTCTGAGTCTCTGTGTCTCTGTGTCTCTGCGTCTCTGAGCCTCTGTGTGTCTGCGTCTCTGAGCCTCTGTGTCTCTGCGTCTCTGAATCCCAGAGTCTCTGAGCCTCTGTGTGCCTGCGTCTCTGTGTTTCTGAGTCTCTGTGTCTCTGGGTCTCTGGGGCTCTGTGTCACTGGGTCTCTGTGTCTCTGAGTCTCTGAGCCTCTGTGTCTCTGCGTCTCTGAGTCTCTGGGTCTCAGAGTATCTGAGTCACTTGTCTCTGGGTCCCTGTGTCTCTGAGTCTCTGTGTCGCTGTGTCTCTGCGTCTCTGAGCCTCTGTGTGTCTGCGTCTCTAAGCCTCTGTGTCTCTGCGTCTCTGAGTCCCTGATTCTCTGAGCCTCTGCGTCTCTGCGTTTCTGAGTCTCTGTGTCTCTGGGTCTCTGTGTCTCTGTGTCTCTGGGTCTCCGTGTCTCTGAGTCTCTGAGCCTCTGTGTCTCTGCGTCTCTGAGCCTCTGTGTGTCTGCGTCTCTGAGCCTCTGTGTCTCTGCGTCTCTGAGTCCCTGAGTCTCTGAGCATCTGTGTCTCTGCGTTTCTGAGTCTCTGTGTCTCTGGGTCTCTGTGTCTCTGTGTCTCTGGGTCTCCGTGTCTCTGAGTCTCTGAGCCTCTGTGTCTCTGCGTCTCTGAGCCTCTGTGTGTCTGCGTCCCTGAGCCTCTGTGTCTCTGCGTCTCTGAGTCCCTGAGTCTCTGTGTCTCTGAGTCTCTGAGTCACTTGTCCCTGTGTCTCTGGGTCTCTGTGTCTCTGAGTCTCAGTGTCTCTGAGTCTCTGTGTCTCTGAGCCTCTGTGTCTCTGCGTCTCTGAGACTCTGTGTCTCTGAGCATCTGTGTGTCTGCATCTCTGAGCCTCTGAGCCACTGAGCATCTGTGTCTCTGCGTCTCTGAGTCTCTGAGCCTCTGAGCCTCTGTGTCTCTGGGTCCCTGTGTCTCTGAGTCTCTGAATCTCTCAGCCTCTGCGTCTCTTTGTCTCTTAGTCTGAGAGTCTCTGGGTCTCTGTGTCACTGGGTCTCTGTGTCTCTGAGTCTCTGAGCCTCTGTGTCTCTGCGTCTCTGAGTCTCTGAGCATCTGTGTCTCTGGGTCTCTGAGCCTCTGTGTCTCTGCGTCTCTGAGTCTCTGAGTTTCTGAGCACCTGTGTCTCTTCGTCTCTGAGTCACTGAGTCTCAGTGTCTCTGATTATCTGTCTCTCTGAGCCTCTGTGTCTCAGCGTCTCTGTGTTTCTGAGTCCCTGTGTCTCTGGGTCTCTGGGTCTCTGTGTCACTGGGTCTCTGTGTCTCTGAGCCTCTGTGTCTCTGCGTCTCTGATTCTCTGGGTCTCAGAGTCTCTGAGTCACTTGTCTCTGGGTCTCTGTGTCTCTGAGTCTCTGTGTCTCTGGGTCTCTGTGTCGCTGTGTCTCTGCGTCTCTGAGCCTCTGTGTGTCTGTGTCTCTGAGCCTCTGTGTCTCTGCATCTCTGAGTCCCGGAGTCTCTGAGCCTCTGTGTCTCTGGGTCTCTGTGTCTCTGAGTCTCTGAGCCTCTGTGTCTCTGCGTCTCTGAGTTTCTGAGCCTCTGTGTCTCCTCGTCTCTGAGTCACTGAGTCTCAGTGTCTCTGAGCCTCTGTGTCTCTGGGTCTCTGAGCATCTGTGTCTCTGA
Organism: Carcharhinus amblyrhynchos; assembly: GCF_965287045.1. Classification (NCBI taxonomy): domain Eukaryota; kingdom Metazoa; phylum Chordata; class Chondrichthyes; order Carcharhiniformes; family Carcharhinidae; genus Carcharhinus; species Carcharhinus amblyrhynchos. The sequence goes on along the minus strand of NW_027650025.1, from coordinate 32,408 downwards.
GTCTCCGTGTCGCTGAGTCTCTGAGTCACTGAGCCTCTGTGTCTCTGTGTCTCTGAATCTCTGAGTCTCTGTGTCTCTGAGCCTCTGTGTCTCTGCATCTCTATGTCTATGAGCCTCTGTGTCTCTGAGCCTCTGTGTCTCTGCGTCTCTGAGACTCTGTGTCTCTGCATCTCTGAGGCTCTGAGTCTCTGAGCACCTGTTTGTCTGCATCTCTGAGCCTCTGAGCCACTGAGCATCTTTGTCTCTGCGTCTCTGAGCCTCTGATCCTCTGTGTCTCTGGGCCTCTGTGTCTCTGATTCTCTGTGTCTCTGAGTCTCTGAGCATCTGTGTCTCGGTGTCTGTAAGTCTCTGAGACTCTGTGTCTCTGCGTCTCTGAGCCTCTGGGTCTCTGAGCCTCTGAGCCTCTAAGTCTCTGAGTCTCTGAGTCTGTGGGTCTCTGTGTCTCTGGGTCTCTGTGTCTTTGTGTCTCTGAGTCTCCATGTCGGTGAGTCTCTGAGCCTCTGTGTCTCTGTGTCTCTGTGTCTCTGTGTTTCTGAGTCTCTGTCTCTCTGTGTCTCCGTGTCTCTGAGTCCCTGAGTCTCTGAGTGTATGAGTCTCTGTGTCTCTGGGTGTCTGTGTCTCTGTGTCTCTGAGTCTCCGTGTCGGTGAGTCTCTGAGCCTCTGTGTCTCTTCGTCTCTGAGTCTCTGAGCCTCAGTGTCTCTGAGTCTATGAATCTCTGTGTCTCTGGGTCTCTGTGTCTCTGAGTCTCCGTGTCTCTGAGTCTCTGGGTCTCTGTGACCCTGGGTCTCTGTGTCCCTGAGTCTCTGCGTCTTTGGTCTCTGAGTCTCTCAGCCTCTGCGTCTCTGTGTCTCTGGGTCTCTGAGTCTATGAGTCTCTGTGTCTCTGGGTCTCTGTGTCCCTGAGCCTCTGTGTCTCTGCGTCTCTGAGTCTCTGAGCATCTGTGTCTCTGAGTCTCCGTGTCTCTGAGTCTCTGGTTCTCTGTGTCTCTGCGTCTCTGAGCCTCTGTGTGTCTGCGTCCCTGAGCCTCTGTGTCTCTGCGTCTCTGAGTGCCAGAGTCTCTGAGCCTCTGTGTCTCTGAGTCTCTGTGTCGGTGAGTCTCTGAGCCTCTGGGTCTCTGGGTCTCTGTGTCTCTGTGTATCTGGGTCTCAGTGTCTCTGAGTCTCTGAGTCTCTGAGCCTCTGTGCCTCTGCATCTCTGAGTCTCTCGGTGTCAGAGTCTCTGAGTCACTTGTCTCTGGGTCTCTGCGTCTCTCAGTCTCTGTGTCTCTGGGTCTCTGTGTCTCTGTGTCTCTGGGTCTCTGTGTCTCTGCGTCTCTGAGCCTCTGTGTGTCTGCGTCTCTGAGTCCCGGAGTCTCTGAGCCTCTGTGTCTCTGCGTCTCTGTGTTTCTGAGTCTCTGTGTCTCTGGGTCTCTGTTTCTCTGTGTATCTGGGTCTCAGTGTCTCTGAGTCTCTGAGTCTCTGAGCCTCTGTGTCTCTGCGTCTCTGAGTCTCTCGGTGTCAGAGTCTCTGAGTCACTTGTCTCTGGGTCTCTGCGTCTCTGAGTCTCTGTGTCTCTGGGCCTCTGTGTCTCTGTGTCTCTGGGTCTCTGTGTCTCTGCGTCTCTGAGCCTCTGTGTGCCTGCGTCTCTGAGCCTCTGTGTCTCTGCATCTCTGAGTCCCGGAGTCTCTGAGCCTCTGTGTCTCTGGGTCTCTGTGTCTCTGAGTCTCTGAGCCTCTGTGTCTCTGTGTCTCTGAGTCTCTGAGTTTCTGAGCCTCTGTGTCTCCTCGTCTCTGAGTCACTGAGTCTCAGTGTCTCTGAGTCTCTGTGTCTCTGAGTCTCTGAGCATCTGTGTCTCTGAGTCTCTGAATCTCTGAGTCTCTGTGTCTCTGAGCCTCTGTGTCTCTGCATCTCTATGTCTATGAGCCTCTCTGTCTCTGGGTCTCTGTGTCTCTGTGTCTCTGGGTCTCAGTGTCTCTGGGTCTCTGTGTCTCTGTGCCTCTGAGCCTCTATGTCTCTGAGTCTCTGAGTCTCTGTGTCTCTGGGTCTCTGTGTCTCTGTGCCTCTGAGCCTCTATGTCTCTGAGTCTCTGAGTCTCTGTGTCTCTGAGTCTCTGAGTCTCTGTGTCTCTGCGTCTCTGAGTCCCAGAGTCTCTGCGCCTCTGTGTCTCTGAGTCTCTCTGTTTCTGAGTCTCTGTGTCTCTGGGTCTCCGTGTCTCTGGGTCTCTGTGTCTCTGTGCCTCTGAGCCTCTATGTCTCTGAGTCTCTGAGTCTCTGTGTCTCTGAGTCTCTGAGTCTCTGTGTCTCTGCGTCTCTGAGTCCCAGAGTCTCTGCGCCTCTGTGTCTCTGAGTCTCTCTGTTTCTGAGTCTCTGTGTCTCTGGGTCTCCGTGTCTCTGGGTCTCTGTGTCTCTGTGTCTCTGCGCCTCTGGGTCTCTGTGTCTCTGAGTCTCTGCGTCTCTGGGTCTCTGTGTCTCTGTGTCTCCTCGTCTCTGAGTCACTGAGTCTCTGTGTCTCTGAGTCTCTATGTCTATGAGCCTCTGAGTCTCTGAGCCTCTGTGCCTCTGCATCTCTGAGGCTCTGAGTCTCTGAGCATCTGTGTCTCTGCGTCTCTGAGCCTCTGAGTCTCTATGTCTCTGTGTCTCTGCATCTCTGAGTCTCTGGGTCTCTGAGCCTCTGAGCATCTGTGTCTCGGTGTCTGTAAGTCTCTGAGTCTCTGGGTCTCTGAGCCGCTGAGCCTCTAAGTCGCTGAGTGTCTGAGTCTATGGGTCTCTGTGTCTCTGGGACTCTGTGTCTCTGTGTCTCTGAGTCTCCATGTCGGTGAGTCTCTGAGCCTCTGTGTCTCTGCGTCCCTGTGTTTCTGAGTCTCTGTCTCTCTGTGTCTCCGTGTCTCTGAGTCTCTGAGTCTCTGAGTCTATGAGTCTCTGTGTCTCTGGGTGTCTGTGTCTCTGTGTCTCTGAGTCTCCGTGTCGGTGAGTCTCTGAGCCTCTGTGTCTCTTCGTCTCTGAGTCTCTGAGCCTCAGTGTCTCTGAGTCTATGAATCTCTGTGTCACTGGGTCTCTGTGTCTCTGAGTCTCCGTGTCTCTGGGTCTCTGATCCTCTCTGTCTCTGAGTCTCTGAGCCTCTCTGTCTCTGAGTCTCTGAGTCTCTGTGTCTCTGAGTCTCTGAGTCTCTGTGTCTCTGTGTCTCCGTGTCTCTGAGTCTCTGGGTCTCTGTGACCCTGGGTCTCTGTGTCTCTGAGTCTCTGCGTCTTTGGTCTCTGAGTCTCTCAGCCTCTGCGTCTCTGTGTCTCTGGGTCTCTGAGTCTATGAGTCTCTGTGTCTCTGGGTCTCTGTGTCCCTGAGCCTCTGTGTCTCTGCGTCTCTGAGTCTCTGAGCATCTGTGTCTCTGAGTCTCCGTGTCTCTGAGTCTCTGGTTCTCTGTGCCTCTGCGTCTCTGAGCCTCTGTGTGTCTGCGTCCCTGAGCCTCTGTGTCTCTGCGTCTCTGAGTGCCAGAGTCTCTGAGCCTCTGTGTCTCTGACTCTCCGTGTCGGTGAGTCTCTGAGCCTCTGGGTCTCTGGGTCTCTGTGTCTCTGTGTATCTGGGTCTCAGTGTCTCTGAGTCTCTGAGTCTCTGAGCCTCTGTGCCTCTGCGTCTCTGAGTCTCTCGGTGTCAGAGTCTCTGAGTCACTTGTCTCTGGGTCTCTGCGTCTCTGAGTCTCTGTGTCTCTGGGTCTCTGTGTCTCTGTGTCTCTGGGTCTCTGTGTCTCTGCGTCTCTGAGCCTCTGTGTGTCTGCGTCTCTGAGTCCCGGAGTCTCTGAGCCTCTGTGTCTCTGCGTCTCTGTGTTTCTGAGTCTCTGTGTCTCTGGGTCTCTGTGTCTCTGTGTATCTGGGTCTCAGTGTCTCTGAGTCTCTGAGTCTCTGAGCCTCTGTGTCTCTGCGTCTCTGAGTCTCTCGGTGTCAGAGTCTCTGAGTCACTTGTCTCTGGGTCTCTGCGTCTCTGAGTCTCTGTGTCTCTGGGTCTCTGTGTCTCTGGGTCTCTGTGTCTCTGCGTCTCTGAGCCTCTGTGTGTCTGCGTCTCTGAGCCTCTGTGTCTCTGCATCTCTGAGTCCCGGAGTCTCTGAGCCTCTGTGTCTCTGGGTCTCTGTGTCTCTGAGTCTCTGAGCCTCTGTGTCTCTGTGTCTCTGAGTCTCTGAGTTTCTGAGCCTCTGTGTCTCCTCGTCTCTGAGTCACTGAGTCTCAGTGTCTCTGAGCCTCTGTGTCTCTGCATCTCTGAATCCCGGAGTCTCTGAGCCTCTGTGTCTCTGGGTCTCTGTGTCTCTGAGTCTCTGAGCCTCTGTGTCTCTGTGTCTCTGAGTCTCTGAGTTTCTGAGCCTCTGTGTCTCCTCGTCTCTGAGTCACTGAGTCTCAGTGTCTCTGAGTCTCTGTGTCTCTGAGTCTCTGAGCATCTGTGTCTCTGAGTCTCTGAATCTCTGAGTCTCTGTGTCTCTTAGCCTCTCTGTCTCTGCATCTCTATGTCTATGAGCCTCTCTGTCTCTGGGTCTCTGTGTCTCTGTGTCTCTGGGTCTCAGTGTCTCTGCGTCTCTGAGCCTCTGTGTGTCTGCGTCTCTGAGCCTCTGTGTCTCTGCATCTCTGAGTCCCGGAGTCTCTGAGCCTCTGTGTCTCTGGGTCTCTGTGTCTCTGGGTCTCTGAGCCTCTGTGTCTCTGTGTCTCTGAGTCCCTGAGCCTCTGAGCCTCTGAGCCTCTGAGTCTCTGCGTCTCTGAGTCTCTGTGCCTCTGGGTCTCTGTGTCTCTGAGTCTCTGAGCCTCTGTGTCTCTGGTCTCTGAGTCGCTGAGTCTCTGTGTCTCTGAGCCTCTGTGTCTCTGGTCTCTGAGTCACTCAGCCTCTGCGTCTCTGTGTCTCTGGGTCTCTGAGTCTCTGACTCTCAGTGTCTCTGGGTCTCTGTGTCTTTGAGCCTCTGTGTCTCTGCGTCTCTGAGTCTCCGAGCATCTGTGTCTCTGAGTCTCCGTGTCTCTGAGTCTCTGGTTCTCTGTGTCTCTGCGTCTCTGAGCCTCTGTGTGTCTGCGTCCCTGAGCCTCTGTGTCTCTGCGTCTCTGAGTGCCAGAGTCTCTGAGCCTCTGTGCCTCTGCGTCTCGGTGTTTCTGAGTCTCTGTGTCTCTGGGTCTCTGTGTCTCTGTGTATCTGGGTCTCAGTGTCTCTGAGTCTCTGAGCCTCTGTGCCTCTGCGTCTCTGAGTCTCTCGGTGTCAGAGTCTCTGAGTCACTTGTCTCTGGGTCTCTGCGTCTCTCAGTCTCTGTGTCTCTGGGTCTCTGTGTCTCTGTGTCTCTGGGTCTCTGTGTCTCTGCGTCTCTGAGCCTCTGTGTGTCTGCGTCTCTGAGTCCCGGAGTCTCTGAGCCTCTGTGTCTCTGCGTCTCTGTGTTCCTGAGTCTCTGTGTCTCTGGGTCTCTGTGTCTCTGTGTATCTGGGTCTCAGTGTCTCTGAGTCTCTGAGTCTCTGAGCCTCTGTGTCTCTGCGTCTCTGAGTCTCTCGGAGTCAGAGTCTCTGAGTCACTTGTCTCTGGGTCTCTGCGTCTCTGAGTCTCTGTGTCTCTGGGTCTCTGTGTCTCTGTGTCTCTGGGTCTCTGTGTCTCTGCGTCTCTGAGCCTCTGTGTGTCTGCGTCTCTGAGCCTCTGTGTCTCTGCATCTCTGAGTCCCGGAGTCTCTGAGCCTCTGTGTCTCTGGGTCTCTGTGTCTCTGAGTCTCTGAGCCTCTGTGTCTCTGTGTCTCTGAGTCCCTGAGTCTCTGAGCCTCTGAGTCTCTGCGTCTCTGAGTCTCTGTGCCTCTGGGTCCCTGTGTCTCTGAGTCTCTGAGCCTCTGTGTCTCTGGTCTCTGAGTCGCTGAGTCTCTGAGTCTCTGAGCCTCAGTGTCTCTGAGTCTATGAATCTCTGTGTCACTGGGTCTCTGTGTCTCTGAGTCTCCGTGTCTCTGGGTCTCTGATCCTCTCTGTCTCTGAGTCTCTGAGCCTCTCTGTCTCTGAGTCTCTGAGTCTCTGTGTCTCTGAGTCTCTGAGTCTCTGTGTCTCTGCGTCTCTGAGTCCCAGAGTCTCTGCGCCTCTGTGTCTCTGAGTCTCTCTGTTTCTGAGCCTCTGTGTCTCTGGGTCTCTGTGTCTCTGAGTTTTTTCAAGGAGCAGCTACTGCGAGTCCTTGATAGGTATGTCCCTGTCAGGCATGGTGGATTTGGTAGATCTAGGGAACCGTGGTGCACTAAAAGAGTTGAGTCGATGGTTAAAAAGAAAAAGGAGGCTTATGTTCGGATGAGATTGGAGGGCTCAGATAGTGCACTAGAAAGCTTTAGATTGGCTAGGAGGGAGTTGAAGAGTGAGTTGAGAAGGGCTAAAAGAGGACATGAGAAGACTTTGGCTGATAGGATTAAGGAGAATCCTAAAGCGTTCTATAGGTATGTCAAGAACAGAAGGTTGGTCAGGGCAAGATTAGGGCCAGTTACAGACAGCAGGGGGAAGTTGTGTGTGGAACCGGAGGAGATTGGAGAAGTATTGAACCATTATCTCTCTTCGGTGTTCACGCAGGGGGACATGAATATAGCTGAGGAGGACATTGGGTTGCAGGGGTGTAAAATAGACAGTATTACGGTTGATAAAGAGGATGTGCTGGAAATTCTTGAGGGGCTGAAAATAGATAAGTCCCCTGGTCCGGATGGGATCTACCCTAGGATTCTCTGGGAGGCTAGAGAGGTGATTGCAGAGCCTCTGGCTCAGATCTTCAGGTCGTCATTGGTCTCTGGTGTAGTCCCGGAGGATTGGAGGATAGCGAATGTTGTCCCATTGTTTAAGAAGGGGAACAGAGACTTTGCCGGGAATTATAGACCGGTGAGTCTTACTTCTGTTGTGGGCAAGGTTTTAGAAAAAATTATTAGGGATAGGATTTATAGTTATTTGGAGTGTAATGAATTGATTAGAAATAGTCAGCATGGTTTTGTAGCAGGTAGGTCGTGCCTTACTAACCTTATTGAGTTTTTTGAGAAGGTGACCAAAGAGGTGGATGGGGGTAAGGCAGTTGACGTGGTATACATGGATTTTAGTAAGGCGTTCGATAAGGTTCACCATGGTAGGCTTCTGCAGAAAATGCAGATGTATGGGATTGTGGGTAATCTAGGAAGTTGGATCAGGAATTGGCTATCAGATAGGAGACAGAGGGTGGTGGTGGATGGTAAATATTCATCATGGAGTGCAGTTACGAGTGGTGTGCCTCAGGGATCTGTTTTGGGGCCACTGTTGTTTGTAATTTTTATTAATGATCTGGATGAGGGTATAGTTGGGTGGATTAGTAAATTTGCTGATGACACCAAAGTTGGAGGTGTGGTAGATTGTGAGGAAGGGTGTCATAGTCTGCAGGGAGACTTAGATAGGTTGCAGAGCTGGGCCGAGAGGTGGCGGATGGAATTTAATGCGGAGAAGTGTGAGGTAATTCACTTTGGTAGGAGCAACAGATGTGTCGAGTATAGGGCTAACGGGAGGACTTTGAATAGTGTGGATGAACAGAGGGATCTAGGTGTGTGTGTGTACATAGATCCCTGAAAGTTGGGAATCAAGTAGATAAGGTTGTCAAGAAGGCGTACGGTGTCTTGGCGTTTATTGGTAGGGGGATTGAATTTAGGAGTCGCAGTGTAATGTTGCAACTGTACACTACTCTAGTGCGGCCACACTTGGAGTACTGTGTGCAGTTCTGGTCCCCGCATTACAAGAAGGATGTGGAGGCGTTGGAGAGGGTGCAGAGGAGGTTTACTAGGATGTTGCCTGGTATGGAGGGGAGGTCCTATGAGGAGAGACTGAGGGATCTAGGGTTGTTTTCGTTGGAAAGAAGGCGGCTAAGAGGGGATCTTATTGAAACATATAAGATGATTAGAGGTTTAGATAGGGTGGATAGTGATAGCCTTTTTCCTCGGATGGATAAAGCTAGCACGAGGGGGCATGGCTTTAAATTAAGGGGGGGTAGCTACAGGACGGATGTCAGGGGTAGGTTCTTTACCCAGCGGGTGGTGAGGGATTGGAATGCCCTGCCTGCTGCAGTTGTAAATGCGTCTAGTTTGGGGGCGTTTAAGAGATCTCTGGATAGGTTTATGGACGAAATGGGATTGGTATAGGCTAGTGGGTCATTGTTTTTGTAACTGGTCGGCGCAACATCGTGGGCCGAAGGGCCTGTTCTGCTCTGTAATGTTCTATGTTCTATGTTCTATGTTCTGAGCCTCTGTGTCTCTGTGTCTCTGAGTCCCTGAGCCTCTGAGTCTCTGCGTCTCTGAGTCTCTGTGCCTCTGGGTCTCTGTGTCTCTGAGTCTCTGAGCCTCTGTGTCTCTGGTCTCTGAGTCGCTGAGTCTCTGTGTCTCTGAGCCTCTGTGTCTCTGGTCTCTGAGTCTCTGTGTCTCTGAGTCTCTGAGCCTCTGTGTCTCTGCGTCTCTGAGTTTCTGAGTTTCTGAGCCTCTGTGTCTCCTCGTCTCTGAGTCTCTGACTCTCAGTGTCTCTGGGTCTCTGTGTCTCTGAGACTCTGTGTCTCTGAGTCTCTGAGTCTCTGAGTCTCTGAGCATCTGTGTCTCTGAGTCTCCGTGTCGCTGAGTCTCTGAGTCACTGAGCCTCTGTGTCTCTGCATCTCTCCGTCTCTGTGTATCTGGGTCTCTGAGTCCATGTGTCTCTGAGTCTCAGTGACTCTGAGTCTCTGAGCCTCTCTGTCTCTGAGCCTCCGTGTCTCTACGTCTCAGAGCCTCTGCGTCTCTGCATCTCTGAATCTCTGAGTCTCTGAGCATCTGTGTGTCTGCATTTCTGAGTCTCTGTGTCGCTGAGCATCTGTGTCTCTGGGTCTCTGTGTCTCTGAGTCTCTGAGCATCTGTGTCTTGGTGTCTGTAAGTCCCCGAGACTCTGTGTCTCTCTGCCTCTGAGTCTCTGAGTCTCTGTGTCTCTGGGTCTCTGTGACTCTGAGCCTCTATGTCTCTGCGTCTCTGATTCTCTGAGTCTCTGTGTCAATGGGTCGATGTGTCTGTGAGTCTCTGCGTCTCTGGGTCTCTGAGTCTCTGCGTATCTGGGTCTCTGAGTCGCTGAGTCTCTGTGTCTCTGTGTCTCTGAGCATCTGTGTCTCCGAGCCTCTGTGTCTCTGCGTCTCTGTGTTTCTGAGTCTCTGTGTCTCTGGGTCTCTGTGTCTCTGGGTGTCTGTGTCTCTAAGTCTCTGAGCCTCTGTGTCTCTGCGTCTCTGAGTCTCTGGGTCTCTGAGCCTCTGAGCCTCGATGTCTCTGAGTCTCTGTGTCTCTGAGTCTCTGAGCCTCTGTGTCTCTGCGTCTCTGTGTCGTTGGGTCTCAGAGTCTCTGGTTCTCAGTGTCTCTGCGTCTCTGAGTCTCTGGGACTCAGGGTCTCAGCATCTCCGGTTCTCTGCGTCTCTGCGCCTCTGCGTCCCTGCCTCTCAGGATCTCTGCGTCACTGCGTCTCAGAGACTCAGAGTCTCTGCGTCTCACATTTTCTGGGTCTCAGTGTCTCTGCCTCTCAGGGTCTCTGCGTCTCTGCGTCTCTGGGACTCAGTATCTCTGCGTCTCTGCGTCTCTGGGACTCAGTGTCTCTGCGTCTCAGTGTCTCTGCGTCTCAGTGTCTCAGCGTCTCTGCGCCTCTGCGTCTCTGGGTCTCAGTGTCTCTGCGTCTCAGGTTCTCTTCATCTCTGCGTCTCTGCTTCTCAGGCTGTCTGCATCTCTGCGTCTCAGCGTATCTGCGTCTCAGTGTCTCTGCATCTCCGTGTCTCAGAGTCTCTGTGTCTCAGAGTCTCTGGGTCTCAGTGTATCTGCGTCTCTGCATCTCAGAGTCTCTTTGTCTCAGAGTCTCTGGGTCTCAGAGTCTCTGCATCTCTGCGTCTCAGCGTATCTGCGTCTCAGTGTCTCTGCACCTCTGTGTCTCAGAGTCTCTGCGTCTCAGAGTCTCTGTATCTCAGAGTCTCAGTGTCTCTGCGTCTCAGTGTCTCAGTGTCTCTGCGTGTCTACGTCTCTGCGTCTCAGCGTCTCTGCATCTCTGGGTCTCAGTGTCTCTGTGTCTCTGCGTCTCAGAGTCTCTGCGTCTCAGTGTCTCTGGGTCTCAGTATCTCTGCGTCTCGGTGTCTCAGTGTCTCAGGGTCTCTGCGTCTCTGCGTCGCTGCGTCTCTGTGTCTCCGGGTCACAGCGCCTCAGAGTCTCAGCGTCTCTGCGCCTCAGTGTCTCAAGGTCTCTGCGTGTCTACGTCTCTGTGTCTCAGCGTCCCTGCATCTCTGCGCCTCAGCATCTATGCGTCTCAGAGTCTCTGGGTCTCAGCATCTCTGTGTCTCAGCGTCTCTACGTCTCTACCTCTCTGCCTCTCTGCGTCTCACTGTCTCTGCGTCCCTGTGTCTCAGAGTCTCTGCGTCTCAGAGTCTCTGGGTCTCAGTGTCTCTGCGTCTCAGAGTCCCTGCATCTCAGTGTCTCTGTGTCTCAGTGTCTCTGCGTCTCAGTGTCTCTGCGTGTCTACCTCCCTGCGTCTCAGCGTCTCTGCATCTCTGGGTCTCTGGGTCTCAGTGTCTCTGCATCTCTGCATCTCAGTGTCTCTGCGTCTCAGCGTTTCTGGGTCTCAGTGTCTCAGGGTCTCTGCGTCGCTGCGTCTCTGGGTCGCTGGGTCTCTGGGTCTCAGTGTCTCAGAGTCTCTGCGTCTCAGTCTCTGCGTCTCAGAGTCTCTGGGTCTCTGCGTCTCAGAGTCTCTGCATCTTAGAGTCTCTGGGGCTCAGTGTCTCTGCGTCTCAGTGTTTCTGCGTCTCAGGGTCTCTGCGTCTCTGCGTCTCTGGGTCGCTGGGTCTCTGGGTCTCAGTGTCTCAGAGTCTCTGCGTCTCAGTCTCTGCGTCTCAGAGTCTCTGGGTCTCTGCGTCTCAGAGTCTCTGCATCTTAGAGTCTCTGGGGCTCAGTGTCTCTGCGTCTCAGTGTTTCTGCGTCTCAGGGTCTCAGGGTCTCTGCGTCTCTGCGTCTCAGTGTCTCTGCGTCTCAGTGTTTCTGCGTCTCAGTGACTCTCCGTGTCTGCGTCTCTGGGTCTCAGCGTCTATGCGTCTCAGAGTCTCTGCCTCTCTGCGTCTCTGTGTCTCTGGGTCTCAGAGTCTCTGGGTCTCAGTGTCTCAGTGTTTCTGCGTCTCAGTGTCTCTGCACCTCAGTGTCTCGGCGTCTATGCGTCCCTGCGTCTCTGAGTCTCAGCGTCTCTGCGTCAGAGTCCCTTGGGCTCAGTGTCTCTGCGTCTCAGTGTCTGCGCCACAGTGTCTCGGCGTCTCTGCGTCTCTGGGTCTCAGCGTCTCTGTGTCTCAGTGCCCCTGTGTCTCTGCGTCTCTGCGTCTCAGAGTCTCTGCGTCTGAGAGTCTCTGCGTCTCAGAGTCTCTGCGTCTCAGAGTCTCTGCATCTCAGAGTCTCAGCGTCTCTGCGTCTCAGTGTCTCAGGGTCTCTGCGTGTCTACGTCTCTGTGTCTCAATGGCTCTGCATCTCTGGGTCTCAGTGTCTCTGCGTCTCAGAGTCTCTGCGTCTCAGAGCCTCTGGGTCTCAGCGTCTCTGTGTCTCTGCGTCTCTGCTTCTCTGCGTCTCACTGTCTCTGCGTCCCTGTGCCTCAGAGTCTCTGCGTCTCAGTGTCTCTGGGTCTCAGTGTCTCTGCGTCTCGGTGTCTCAGTGTCTCAGGGTCTCTGCGTCTCTGCGTCGCTGCGTCTCTGTGTCTCCGGGTCACAGCGTCTCAGAGTCTCAGCGTCTCTGCGCCTCAGTGTCTCAAGGTCTCTGCGTGTCTACGTTTCTGTGTCTCAGCGTCTCTACGTCTCTACCTCTCTGCCTCTCTGCGTCTCACTGTCTCTGCGTCCCTGTGTCTCAGAGTCTCTGCGTCTCAGAGTCTCTGGGTCTCAGTGTCTCTGCGTCTCAGAGTCCCTGCATCTCAGTGTCTCTGTGTCTCAGTGTCTCTGCGTCTCAGTGTCTCTGCGTGTCTACCTCCCTGCGTCTCAGCGTCTCTGCATCTCTGGGTCTCTGGGTCTCAGTGTCTCTGCATCTCTGCATCTCAGTGTCTCTGCGTCTCAGCGTTTCTGGGTCTCAGTGTCTCAGGGTCTCTGCGTCGCTGCGTCTCTGGGTCGCTGGGTCTCTGGGTCTCTGGGTCTCAGTGTCTCAGAGTCTCTGCGTCTCAGTCTCTGCGTCTCAGAGTCTCTGGGTCTCTGCGTCTCAGAGTCTCTGCATCTTAGAGTCTCTGGGTCTCAGTGTCTCTGCGTCTGAGTGCCTCTGCGTCTCAGGGTCTCGGCGTCTCAGAGTCTCTGAGTCTCTGCATCTATGTGTCTCCTGGTCTCAGTGTCTCTGCGTCTCAGGGTCTCTGTGTCTCTGCGCCTCTGCGTCTCTGGGTCTCAATGTCTCTGTGTCTCAGGTTCTCTGCGTCTCTGCTTCTCAGTGTCTCTGCTTCTCTGCATCTCAGAGTCACTGCGTCTCAGAGTCTCTGCATCTCTGCGTCTCAGCGTATCTGTGTCTCAGTGTCTCTGCATCTCTGTGTCTCAGAGTCTCTGTGTCTCAGAGTCTCTGGGTCTCTGAGTCTCAGCGTCTCTGTGTCTCAGTGTTTCAGGGTCTCTGCGTGTTTACGTCTCTGCGTCTCAGCGCCTCTGCATCTCTGGGTCTCAGTGTCTCTGCGTCTCTGCGTCTCAGTGTCTCTGCGTCTCTGCCTCTCTGCGTCCCTGTGTCTCAGAGTCCCTGCATCTCAGTGTCTCTGTGTCTCAGTGTCTCTACGTCTCAGAGTCTCTGCATCTCAGAGTCTCATTGTCTCTGCGTCTCAGTGGCTCAGGGTCTCTGCGTGTCTACATCCCTGCGTCTCAGCGTCTCTGCATCTCTGGGTCTCAGAGTCTCTGCGTCTCAGAGTCTCTGGGTCTCAGTGTCTCTCCGTCTCAGAGTCTCTGCGTCTGAGAGTCTCTGGGGCTCAGTGTCTCTACGTCTCTGCGTCTCAGAGTCTCTCCGTCTCAGAGTCTCTGGGTCTCAGAGTCTCTGCGTCTCAGAGTCTCTGGGTCTCAGCATCTCTGCATCTCTGGGTCTCAGTGACTCTTCGTCTCTGCGTCTCAGTGTCTCTGCGTCTCAAAGTCTCTGCATCTCATTGTCTCTGTGTCTCAGTGTTTCTGCGACTCTGCGACTCAGCGTCTCTGCATCTCTGGGTCCCTTCGATTCTGCGTCTCAGTCTCTGTGTCTCTGCGTCTCTGCCTCTCTGCGTCCCTGTGTCTCAGAGTCTCTGCGTCTCAGAGTCTCTGGGTCTCAGTGTCTCTGCATCTCAGCATCTCTGCATCTCAGAGTCTCATTGTCTCTGCGTCTCAGTGTCTCAGGGTCTCTGCGTGTCTACATCTCTGCGTCTCAGCGTCTCTGCATCTCTGGGTCTCAGGGTCTGTGCGTCTCTGCGTCGCTGCGTCTCTGGGTCTCAGAGTCTCTGCGTCTGAGAGACTCTGGGGCTCAGTGTCTCTGTGTCTCTGCGTCTCAGAGTCTCTCCGTCTCAGAGTCTCTGTGTCTGAGAGTCTTTGGGTCTCAGAGTCTCTGCATCTCAGAGTCTCAGAGTCTCTGCGTCTCTGCGTCTCTGCATCTCAGTGTCTCTGCGTCTCTGTGTCTCAGCGTCTCTGCATCTCTGGGCCTCAGTGTCTCTCCGTCTCTGCATCTCAGAGTCTCTGCGTCTCAGATTCTCTGCGTCTCAGTGTCTCTGGGTCTCAGTGTCTCCGTGTGTCAGTGTCTCAGGGTCTCTGCGTCTCTGGGTCTCTGGGTCTCCGTGTCTCACAGTCTCTGCGTCTCAGTCTCTGGGTCTCAGTGTCTCTGCGTCTCTGTGTCTCAGAGTCTCTGCATCTCAGAGTCTCTGCATCTCATTGTCTCTGTGTCTCAGTGTCTCAGCGTCTCTGCATCTATGGGTCTCAGTGTCTCTTCGTCTCTGTGTCTCAGTGTCTCTGCGTCTCAGACTCTCTGCATCTCAGAGTCTCAGTGTCTCTGTGTCTCAGTGTCTCAGGGTCTCTGCGTGTCTGCGTCTCAGCGTCTCTGCATCTCTGGGTCTCAGTGTCTCTGTGTCTCGGCGTCTCAGTGTCTCTGGGTCTCAGTGTCTCTGCGTCTCAGTGTCTCAGGGTCTCTGCGTCTCTGCGTCGCTGCGTCTCTGGGTCTTAGAGTCTCTGCATCTCAGAGTCTCTGGGTCTCAGTGTCTCTCCGTCTCAGAGTCTCTGCATCTGAGAGTCTCTGGGGCTCAGTGTCTCTGCGTCTCTGCGTCTCAGAGTCTCTCCGTCTCAGAGTCTCTGCGTCTGAGAGTCTCAGAGTCTCTGCGTCTCTGCGTCTCTGCATCTCAGTGTCTCTGTGTCTCTGCGTCTCTGCATCTCAGATTCCCTGCGCCCCAGAGTCTCTGCATCTCAGAGTCTCAGCGGCTCTGCATCTCAGTGTCTCAGCGTCTCTGCGTGTCTACGTCTCTGCGTCTCAGCGTCTCTGCATCTCTGTGTCTCAGGGTCTCTGCGTCTCTGCGTCGCTGCGTCTTTGTGTCTCTGGGACTCAGCGTCTCAGAGTTTCTGCATCTCAGTGTCTCTGCGTCTGTGCGTCTCAGAGGCTCTTCATCTCTGCCTCTCAGCGTCTCTGCGTCTCAGTGTCTCAGGGTCTCTGTGTGTCTACGTCTCTGCGTCTCAGCGTCTCTGCATCTCTGGGTCTCAGTGTCTCTGTGTCTCGGCGTCTCAGTGTCTCTGGGTCTCAGTGTCTCTGCGTCTCAGTGTCTCAGGGGCTCTGCGTCGCTGCGTCTCTGTGTCTCCGGGTCTCAGCGTCTCAGAGTCTCTGCATCTCAGTGTCTCTGTGTCTCAGTGTCTCTACGTCTCAGTGTCTCTGCATCTCAGAGTCTCATTGTCTCTGCGTCTCAGTGTCTCAGGGTCTCTGCGTGTCTACATCCCTGCGTCTCAGTGTCTCTGCATCTCTGGGTCTCAGGGTCTCTGCGTCTCTGCATCTCTGGGTCTCGGTCTCTGCGTCTCTGCGTCTCTGGGTCTCAGAGTCTCTGCGTCTCAGAGTCTCTGGGTCTCAGTGTCTCTCCGTCTCAGAGTCTCTGCGTCTGAAAGTCTCTGGGGCTCAGTGTCTCTACGTCTCTGCGTCTCAGAGTCTCTCCGTCTCAGAGTCTCTGCGTCTCAGAGTCTCAGAGTCTCTGCATCTCTGGGTCTCAGTGTCTCTTCATCTCTGCATCTCAGAGTCTCTGCGTCTCAGAGTCTCTGCATCTCAGAGTCTCAGCGGCTCTGCATCTCAGTGTCTCAGGGTCTCTGCGTGTCTACGTCTCTGCGTCTCAGCGTCTCTGCATCTCTGCGTCTCAGCGTCTCTGCGTCTCTGCGTCTCAGAGGCTCTTCATCTCTGCCTCTCAGCATCTCTGCGTCTCAGTGTCTCAGCGTCTCTGCGTCTCAGAGTCTCTGCGTCTCTGCATCTCTGGGTCTCAGTGTCTCTGCGTCTCTGCGTCTCAGAGTCTCTGCATCTCAGAGTCTCTGGGTCTCAGCGTCTCTGCGTCTCAGAGTCTCTGCGTCTCAGTGTCTCTGGGTCTCAGGGTCTCTGGGTCTCAGGGTCTCTGCGTCTCTGCGTCGCTGGGTCTCAGAGTCTCTGCGTCTCAGAGTCTCTGGTACTCAGTGTCTCTGCGTCTCTGCGTCTCAGAGTCTCTGGGTCTCAATGCCTCTGCGTCTCAGGTTCTCTGCGTCCCTGCGTCTCTGCTTCTCAGGGTCTCTGCTTCTCTGCGTCTCAGAGTCTCTGGGTCTCAGAGTCTCTGCGTCTCTGGGTCTCAGTGTCTCTGCGTCTCAGTGTCTCTGCGCCTCAGTGTCTCTGCACCTCAGTGTCTCGGCGTCTCTGAGTCTCAGCGTCTCTGCGTCACAGAGTCCCTTGGGCTCAGTGTCTCTGTGTCTCAGTGTCTGCGCCTCAGTGTCTCGGCGTCTCTGCATCTCTGGGTCTCAGCATCTCTGCGTCTCAGTGCCCCTGCGTCTCGGCGTCGCTGCGTCTCAGGGTCTCGGCGTCTCTGCGTCTCTGCATCTCAGCGTCTGCGTCTCAGCGTCTCTGCGTCTCTGCATCTCTGGGTCTCAGAGTCTCTGCATCTCAGTGTCTCTGCGTCTCAGTGTCCCTGCGTCTCAGGGTCTCTGCGTCTCAGGTTCTGTGCGTCTCTGCGTCTCAGTGTCTCTGCGTCTCTGCGCCTCTGGGTCTCTGGGTCTCAGTGTCTCTGCGTCTCAGGTTCTCCGCCTCTGCGTCTCTGCATCTCTGTGTCTCAGCATATCTGCGCCTCAGTGTCTCTGCATCTCTGCGTCTCAGAATCTCTGCATCTCAGAGTCTCATTGTCTCTGCGTCTCAGTGTCTCAGGGTCTCTGCGTGTCTACGTCCCCGCGTCTCAGCGTCTCTGCATCTCTGGGTCTCAGGGTCTCTGCGTCTCAGAGTCTCTGGGTCTCAGTGTCTCTCCGTCTCAGAGTCTCTGCGTCTGAGAGTCTCTGGGGCTCAGTGTCTCTGCGTCTCTGCGTCTCAGAGTCCCTGCATCTCAGAGTCTCTGGGTCTCAGAGTCTCTGCGTCTCTGGGTCTCAGAGTCTCTGCATATCAGAGTCTCTGCGTCTCAGTGTCTCTGCGTCTCAGGTTCTCTGCGGCTCTGCGTCCCTGCATCTCTGCTTCTCAGGGTCTCTGCTTCTCTGCATGTCAGAGTCTCTGCGTCTCAGAGTCTCTGCGTCCCTGTGTCTCTGAGTATCTGCGTCTCAGAGTCCCTGGGTCTCAGTGTCTCTGCGTCTCAGAGTCTCTGCATCTCAGTGTCTCTGTGTATCAGTGTCTCAGTGTCTCTGCGTCTCTCCTCCTCAGCGTCTCTGCATCTCAGGGTCTCAGTGTCTCTTCGTCTCTGCGTCTCAGAGTCTCTGCGTCTCAGAGTCTCAGCGTCTCAGTGTCTCAGTGTTTCAGGGTCTCTGCGTGTTTACGTCTCTGCGTCTCAGCATCTCTGCATCTCTGCATCTCTGGGTCTCAGTATCTCTGCGTCTCTGCGTCTCAGTGTCTCTGCGTCTCTGCCTCTCTGAGTCCCTGTGTCTCAGAGTCTCTGGGCCTCAGAGTCTCTGCATCTCAGTGTCCCTGTGTCTCAGTGTCTCTGCGTCTCAGCGTCTCTGCATCTCTGGGTCTCAGTGTCTCTTCGTCTCTGCATCTCAGAGTCTCTGCATCTCTGCGTCGCAGCGTCTCTGCGACTCAGCGTCTCAGTATCTCTGGGTCTCAGTGTCTCTACGTCTCAGCATCTCTGCGTCTCAATGTCTCTGCATCTCTGCGACTCTGTGTCTCAGGGTCTCTGCTTCTCTGCGTCTCAGACGCTGAGACTCTGAGACACTGAGACGCAGACACAAAGATACGCAGAGTCTCTGAGACTCTGAGACGCAAAGACGCAGAGACGCAGACACACAGGGACTCTGAGACGCTGAGACACAGACGCAAAGGCACGCAGAAACTCTGAGACTCAGAGACGCAGAGACTCTGAGACGTGGAGACACAGAGTCGCAGAGACACAAAGACGCACAGACCCTGAGACGCACAGAATCTGAGACGCAGAGACTCTGAGATGCATTAACTCTGAGACACAGAGACACAGAGACTCTGAGACACAGAGATGCAGAGATTCTGACATGCAGAGACGCAGAAACTCTGAGACTCTGAGACTCTGAGATGCCGAGACTCAGAGAGCCTGAGATGCAGAGACTCTGAGACGTAGAGACTCTGAGACACAGAGACGCAGAGGTTCTGAGATGCTGAGACGCCCAGATGAGTGACTCTGAGACCCTGAGACGCAGAGACGCAGACTCAGAGACTCAGAGACACTGAGAGTCTGAGACGCAGACACTCTGAGACTCTGACACGCAGTGACTCTGAAACACAGAGACTCTGAGATGTGGAGACGCTGAGACACAGAGACGCAGAAACTCTGAGGCCCTGATACTCTGAGACGCAGAGACTCTGAGAATCTGAGACGCTGAAACGCAGAGGATCTGAGAAGCAGATACGCAGAGACTCTAAGACGCAGAGTCTCTGAGATGCAGAGACTCTGAGACACAGACACTCTGAGTCGCAGAGACGCAGAGACTCTGAGAAGCTGAGACCCTGAGACACAAAGACGCAGGGACTCCGAGACGCTGAGACTCTGAGACTCTGAGACGCAGAGACGCAAAGACGCAGAGACTCTGAGACGCAGAGACTCTGAGATGTAGAGACTCAGAGACTCTGAGACATGGAGACCCAGACATGCTGAGTCTCTGAGACGCCGAGACACAGTGACTCTGAGACGCAGAGACTCTGAGATGCAGAGACGCAGAGACTCTGAGACGCTGAGACACTGAGATGCAGAGACACAGAGACTCAGAAGCGCAGAGCCTCTGAGACGCAGAGACGCTGAGACGCAGAGATGCAGTGACTCTGAGAGGCAGAGAAGCAGGGTCTCTGAGATGCTGAGACTCTTAGACTCTGAGACGTAGAGACTCTGAAATGCAGAGACCCTGAGGCACAGAGACTCTGAGACTCAGAGACGCTGAGACTCTGAGACGCAGATCTCTGAGACCCTGAGATTCTGAGACTTTGAGACACAGAAACTCTGAGACCCTGAGACTCTGAAATGCAGAGACTCTGAGAATCTGAGACGCTGAGACACTGAGACACAGGGACTCTGATGAGCAGAGTCCCTGAGACACAGGGACTCTGAGACGCTGAGACACTGAGACGCAGAGACTCTGAGATGCTGAGACACTGAGACGCTGTGACACAGAGACTCTGAGATGCTGAGATGCTGAGACTCTGAGACGCAGAGACTCCGAGACCCTGAGACTCTGAGACGCAGAGACTCCGAGACACTGAGATTCTGAGACGCTGAGAGAGAAAGACAGAGGGAAAGAAAGAGGGAGAGAAAGTGAGAGACAGAGTGACAGAGAGAGAGTGACAGAGAAGGAAAGAGAGAGAGAGAGAGAGACAGAGAGAGAGAGAGACAGAGGGACAGAGAGAGTGAGACAGAATGGGAGACAGATAGAGACAGAGTGTGTGTGTCTGAGAGAGAGAGAGACAGAGGGAGAGAATTAGAGAGAGAGAGAGACAAAGTGAGAGAGTGTCAGAGAGAGAGAGAGGGACAGGGAGAGAGAGACTGAGTGAGAGAGACAGAGGGAGAGAGAGAAAGAGAGGCAGAGAGAGACAGAGAGAGACAGGGAGAGACAGAGAGGCAGAGAGAGAGAGAGAAAGTAAGAGAGAGAGTGAGAGAGGGGCAGAGAGAGAGTGTGAGGGAGAGATAGAGGCAGAGGGAGAGATAGAGAGACAGAGGGAGAGAGAGAGAGAAACAGAGTGACAGAGAGAGAGAGACAGAGAGAAAGACAGACTGAGAGAGAGACAGAGGGAGAGAGAGAGGCAGAGAGAGAGAGAGAGAGAGGGGCAAAAAGAGAGACAGTGTGTGTATGAGAGAGAGAGACAGAGGTAGAGAGTAAGAGCGAGTAAGACAGAGAGACAGAGAAAGAGAGAGTCAGACAGAGAGACAGCGAGGCAGAGGGAGAAAGAGAGAGAGATAGAGAGGGAGAGACAGACAGAGACAGAGACAGAGGGAGAGACACAGAGAGAGAAAGACAGAGGGAGAGAGAGAGAGACAAGAAGAGAGAGAGAGTGACACTGAGACAGAGACAGAGACAGTGAGATCGAGAGAAGCAGAGAATGAGAGAGACAGAGTGACAGCGAGAGTGAGAGAGACAGTGAGAGTGAGAGAGACAGTAAGAGTGAGAGACAGAGAGAGTGACAGAGAGACAGACAGACAGAGTGAGAGAGAGGCAGAGAAAGTGAGAGAGAGGGAGACAGACAGTGAGAGAGAGCGAGGCAGAGAGAGAGTAAGACAGAGAGAGAGTGAGACAGAGAGGTAGAGAGAGAGAGTGAGACATAATGAGAGAAAGAGGCACAGAGAGAGAGAGACAGAGTGAGAGAGAGAGAGAGACCGAGAGAGAGAGAGACAGAGAGAGTGAGACAGAGAGCGAGTGTGAGAGAGAGAGAGAAAGTGAGAAACAGAGAGACAGACAGAGAGAGACAGAGACAGAGAGAGTGAGACAGGGAGAGTGTGTGTGAGAGAGAGAGAGACAGAGAGACAAAGTGAGAGAGTGAGAGAGAGAGAGAGAGGGAGAGACAGAAAGAGAGGCAGAGAGAGATAGATGGGGAGAGAGAGAGATACAGAGAGAGAGATAGAGACACAGAGAGACAGAGACAGTGAGAGAGAGAGAGACAGAGAGTAAGAGACAGAGACAGTGAGGGAGAGAGACAGAGAGGGAGAGAGACAGAGAGACATCAAGAGTGAGAGAGAGAGAGAGATAGAGAGACTGAGAGACAGAGAGAGACAGAGTGAGAAGCAGAGTGAGAGAAAGAGACAGAGTGAGAGACAGAGGGAGAGAGAGAGAGACAGAGGGAGAGAGAGAGACAGAGTGAGAGAGAGAGGGAGAGCGAGAAAGAGACAGAGAGAGAGAGAGAGAGAGTGAGTGAGTGAGAGAGTGAGGGAAAGAGAGAGATGGAGAGAAAGAGAGAGAGAGAAAGAATGAGAGAGACACAGAGTGAGAACAGAGAGTGAGAGATAGAGACAGAGAGTGAGTGAGAGAGAGAGACAGAGGGAGAGAGACAGAGAGAGTGAGAGACTAACAGAAGGAGAGACAGAGTGAGGGAGAGAGAGGGAAACAGCGTGACAGAGAGAGAGAGAGAGACAGAGGGAGAGATAGAGAGAGAGTGACAGAGGAAGAGAGAGAGTGAGAGAGATAGAGAGAGACAGAGGGAAAGAGACAGAGTGAGAGAGACAGAGGGAGAGAGAGACAGAGAGAAAGGAAGACAGAGGGAGAGAGCAAGAGAGAGACAGAAAGAGAGGCAGTGGGAGACAGAGAAAAAGAGAGAGAGTCAAACAGAGACACAGAGAGGGAGAGAGACAGAGAGACGGAGACAAGGTGAGAGAGAGAGTGACAGGGAGACAGAGACAGCGAGGAACAGAGAGAGAGAGACAGAGACTGAGAGAGACAGAGGGAAAAAGTCATAAAGACAGAGACAGAGTCAGAGAGAGGGAGTGAGAGACAGAGGGAGAGAGTCAGAGAGAGAGAGACAGAGAGGGAGGGAGTGAGACAGAGAGAGAGGAAGACAGAGGGAGAGAGAAAGAGAGAGACAGACAGAGAGGCAGTGGGAGAGAGAGAAAAAGAGAGAGAGAGAGACAGCGAAAGAGACAGAGAGGGAGATAGACAGAGAGACGGAGACAAGGAGAGAAAGTGACAGGGAGACAGAGACAGAGACAGCGAGAAACAGGGAGAGAGATGGGGGAGACACAGAGAGAGACAGAGAGAGTGAGACAGAGAGAGAGACACAGAGAGACAGAGACAGAGGGAGAGAGAAAGGGAGATACAGACGGAAATGGAGTGCGAGAGACAGAGAGAGACAGACAGAGAGAGTGAGAGAGAGAGACACAGAGACTGAGAGAGAGACAGAGGGAGAGAGAGGCAGAGATAGAGAGAGAGAAAGAAGACAGAGAGAGAGAGACAGAGAGATAGAGACAGAAAGGCAGAGAGAGAGAGAGAGACAGAGAGGGAGAAACAGTGAGCGAGAGAGTGAGAGAGAGAGAGATGGAGAGAGAGAGAGAGAAAGAATGAGAGAGACACAGAATGAGAACAGAGAGTGAGAGATAGAGACAGAGAGTGAGTGAGAGAGAGAGATACAGAGGGAGAGAGACAGAGAGAGAGACAGAGACAGAGTGAGAGGCCGAGTGAGAGAAAGAGAGAGAGACAGAGAGACCAAGAGAGAAACAGAGAGTGAGAGACAGAGCGAGAGAGAAAGAGAGAGACAGAGGGAGACAGAAATAGAGAGAGAGACAGAGACAGAGTGAGAGGCAGAGTGAGAGAAAGAGAGAGAGAGACAGAGAGACCAAGAGAGAAAGAGAGAGTGAGAGACAGAGCGAGAGAGAAAGAGAGAGTGAGAGACAGAGCGAGAGAGAAAGAGAGAGACAGAGGGAGAGAGAAATAGAGAGAGAGACAGAGACAGAGTGAGAGGCAGAGTGAGAGAAAGAGAGAGACAGAGAGAGTGAGAGACTAACAGAAGGAGAGACAGAGTGAGGGAGAGAGAGAGAAACAGCGTGACAGAGAGAGAGAGACAGAAGGAGAGAGCGAGAGTGAGAGTGACACAGGGAGAGGAGAGTCAGAGAGGGAGACAGTGAGACAGAGAGAGAGGAAGACAGAGGGAGAGAGAAAGGGAGAGACAGACAGAGTGGCAGTGGGAGAGAGAGAGAGTGACAGAGAGAGAGAGACAGAGAGAGAGACAGAGAGACGGAGACAAGGTGAGAGTGAGAGTGACAGGGAGACAGAGACCGAGACAGCGAGAAACAGAGAGAGAGATGGGGGAGACAGAGATAGAGAGAGAGGGAGAGAGACACAGAGAGAGAGAGACAGAGAGAGACATTGAGACAGAAAGAAAGAGAGATAGAGACAGAGAGAGGGAGTGAGAGACA